>NC_091059.1:7696396-7999610 GCF_000393655.2 Nicotiana sylvestris
CATGCTTCATATTTTGGGAAAAGCGCATGGGGAACATTTGCGGAATCCAAGATGTCTTGGAAATCCTTATGTCTCCCATGCCACATTTTTGAAAATAATAATAAATTAAATATGTATATATATATATATATATATATATATATATATATATGAAAAAAGGAAAAAGCATGAAAATTCAAAAAGATTTTGTATGTTGTCATCATTTTCCACATATTAGAAAACCGTGAAAAAGAGGAGAAAATAACAGCGTAGAGAAAAAGTCCGAGTACAGTCGAAGCTCTGCCGAAATTTTGAGAAAATAAAAAAAAAATGTCTTATTAAAGTTGTTTTATTAGCAAGCCTTTTTTTGAAAAAATGTCAAAAAGTCCAAAAAGTCCAAAAGTTTTATTATGTTAAAAAAAAAAAGGGAGTCGGGCGTTGAAAGTGGTTTTATTATTGCATATATATATATATATATATAAAATCCAAAAAGTTTTTCTTTATTTCCAAAAAATGTATATATATCTTTATCTGTTGCAAGAACATTTGTCTTGCCAAAAGTTTTTAGAATCCCCATTTTCAAAACAAATAATCCAAAAATATTTTCCATTATTGACTTCTTTAGAAAGTCTTTCTAATTGTTTTTTTTAAAATAAAATAAAAAAAATATAATATAAAAAACAAATCCGAAAATATTTTGATTCTTCTTTCAAAAATTGAAAAGAAAATTCAAAAAAAACATTTTAGAAGCATTTCTTTTATTAAAGGTATAATTCCAAAAAATATATTCTTCTTTTTCTTTAGAATAAAAAATAATGCAAATGAAAATTCAAAAAATATATCTTAGAAGTGTTTCTTTTAAAAAGAAAATCAATCAAAAATCAAAAAAAATACTTCCTTTCTTCTTTTGAAGCAGTTCTTTCACAAATTCCAATTAAAAAAAATGTTAGTTCATTTACTTATTCATGATCTGCCCGAACTACGCGGGTTTGATTCTCACCGGATGTGAGATACGTAGGCAACCCTTATCGGGTCCAACCCCCAATTTGCTAAAATAGCCAAAAACAAAAATAAATAAATAAAAAATGTGTCAAAATTTTAATTTGGTCATAAACAAGTCGGGCGGTGTCCAACCTCCCCTTTTGCTAAAAATAGCCAATAAAAAAACATGTCAAATTTTAATTTTGTCATAAAGAAGTCGGGTGACGCTGTTTTATCAAGACATAGCCGAATGTTCCCGAAAGGGACGCCGGAAGGCTGACTTTGCATAAACAGCCACCTTTGGGTCATTTTTTAAGATTTGGTCCAGTTGACCCACACAGCCTTAAAAATCTTCGTCCCCGAGACGTTGACAGGCCGTGTTTGCAATATTGAGTTTCCTATTTTTGAAAAACAATAAAAGAGTCATAACTAAGTCAGGAGATGCTGTTTGTCATAAATAGCCGAATGTTCCCGAAAGGGACGCCGGAAGGCTGACTTTGCGTAAACAGCCACCTTTTGGGTCATGTCTAGGAGTTTGGTCCAGTTGACCCACACAGCCTTAAAAAGCTTCGTCCCCGAGACGTCGAAAGGCCGTGTTTGCAACACAAGGTTTTTATCGTAAGTTTTTTTAAAAAAAAAACAAAGAGTCAACGGTCAGGTGAATGCCGTTTGGATGTTTTAAAAAAAAATGAAAAAATAAAATAAGCCGAGCCAGCTTCGGCCGCGTCTTAAACCGTTCTTGCCGAAATAGCCTTAGAGTATCTGTCAGTTGTCTAAAGGTTATTTTCATAAAAGAACAGACAAGTTTGTAAAAGTGTCATAAAATAATCCTCCCCAGCCTCAAAATTCATGGGAAATTCGGAAGGGGCCACATTTGCAAAAATAACCATTTGGTTGCATTTGTCGAACAGAGAAAGGGAGTTAGCCTTTTGTTTTTGAGTTTATAAATCTCTTGATTAAGATATATGGGTTATTTGATTTTCGAGTTTGAAGGTCATCTTCAAACCTTCGAAACCCAGTTTGTTTTAATATGAAAATTGAAAAATTGTTTGTTATTGTTTATCTCTTATTGGTCCGAACTACGCAAAGTCTGATTCATGCGGGGACATGATACGTAGGCAATCTCCATAAGATTCGACCACAACAAAAAGAAAAAAAATGAAAAAAAAGAATGAAAAAAAAAGAAATGAAAAAGGGAAAAATGAATGAAAAAAAATCGAAAAAAAGAAAAAAGAAAAAAAAAGATGTTGTCAATAATGAGGACCGACTAAGTCCATTCTAACCTGTTTGTTTTGCAAAGAAAGTTAAGGTGGTTGGTTTGTGGTAAGCCAGACAATGACACCCAGAATCCTTTACTTGCACCTCATGATACACACTCTGCGGGGATCAGGCCTGATAACAGAAGCACTCAAATCCTATTGGGAACTTGCTGACGGAGGATGATGATATTAAAGCTGATAATGGTCTTGGCAATACTGATGCGAAGCTCAGTGGCTAAGATGCCAATTTGATAAAGTGGGAGGACGCTCCGTTCCTTGGTTAGCAAGAAAGAGGCATTTGGTGGTTTATTTTGTTGTCATTTCTGATTGTTCGGATTATTAGGATTGTAATTCGGATACTGTCTTGTGTCAAACTGTCTTAGCTTTCCGTTTTGTCATAGCGGTTGTTTAAATTTTGTCCAGTTTGTTTTAAGATTTTGTTCTGGTTTGTTTTGTTTTGTTATTCAAACCATTTCACCGGTAGTCTAATGCAAAATCCGGTCTTTATTATTTCCAGTCATCTTTTCGTTTAGTCCTTTGTCATTTTGTTCAGTGCCGATTCTAGTGACATGACATGCACACACAGTTCGGGCCTAATCTTAAAGTTAATCATAAAACCCTGGGAAGGTGATCAAAGCATTTAAAGGAAATAAGAACGGTTCAAGATTATTTGGAGCCCGAGTCATGTGGAACTGGGGCAAGTTAAACACAAAGAAAACCGTTAAAGAAAGATTCGCCTAAATTGACATGAGGGTCGTTCATAATAATGAGAATGAGAGTGTCGCCCAATGGTGGTTTAGAAGTGACAAATGAAAAAGTAAATGTGAATATAATTGTCAAGTCCGGCACCATCAGAAGAGGCTACAAATTTAAATTGTGTTGTTTGCACTTGGCATGTTCGAAAACTGGAATGACGAAGACATTTTGTTCTGCTACCTAAACACTCTATCCTTCGTTACCTTTTTTGAGCCTTATTTATTTTCTTTCATACCCCTCGTTCGGAATCAGTAGCAACGACTAGAAGATGCGAACATGGAAGATAAAAAAAAGAATAGCAAAACAACAAAAAACAAAAAAAAAACAAGCAAGAAAAAAAAGCAAAAGGAAAAAGAAAAGAAAGATAAGAAATGAGTGAAAAGAAAGTCACAAGAAAAAAAGAGGAATTGGGAACTACGTTTGACCTGATTCCTCAAAGAGGATACGTAGGCGCTTCACGGCTCGGTCATAGTTTTGAAAAATGAAAAAAAATCAATTAAAATATCCCCAAGCAAGAAACTGGGGCAAAAGTTGCGTTTGTTGTAAATAAATCTAATTCCGAAGGTTGTAATTAATAACCCAAAATTAATGCATTTTTGAGCCTTTAATACCCTTTTTTTTCTAGCCTTATCCAAAACCCACATTACGGAAAGAAAGACCTTCTGACCAGTCTTCAAAAGATGTCAAGTCAGACAAATGAGAGTCTTACCGGCGAACATAACATTCTGTTCCACAGCAGAAAGGACTCTAATCTCCAACAAAAAGAGTCATACCGGCGACACTCCAAATCCCCAGCTGGAAAGTGATACAAATGAGAGAGTCTTATCGGTGAAAACCTTCACAGGCACCATAAGTCGATGAAAGCTGAGAGAAAAGCCAAAATGAGAGAGACTTGATAGTGAAAACCCTTCGGGCACTACAAGTCGAATAGGATTGAGAATCAGGTGGGGAATCGCCAATTGAAGATCTTGAAAGATGATTGACGGTAGAGGATAGGCCACATACGTATGTCATGGCCATTAGAGTCGGTATCTGCGTTTGATAGGTTTTTTTATATAGTTTCTTTTGTTAAAAGGTCATCTTGTTCCTTTTGTCCTTTTATTCTGTTCCCTTTTATCTTTTTTCCTGTCATAGAAAAATCCCCAATAGAGTCTGTTTGGTCCGAACAAGTGTGAATTGACTTCAAAATAGGCCATCAGCTTTCCAAAATGAGATCTGACTAGTACATCCAAGTGGTATAGTCAGCAGGGAACAAACGCGAGGCCAGTGTCAAAAAGATATCCCCAGCAAAAAGGAATTGACAGAAGGATTGACAAGTGTCAAGAGGGATACCCTTGCCAAAATCAAAGGTTATAAACCTCAAGGCCAAAGCCCGTGGGCAAATCAAGGAGAGAAATGAGCATGATTTGGGAAATTTATACTAGACTAAAAGGTCGGGGAAATGCCAGTTTCTGAGCTATGTCACAAAAGAAGAGGGATATCCCCAGCAGGAAGGGATTGTCCCCAACAAATAATATCATCCCCAACAAGTTGTGGAGCGCAGAGCAAGGAAGGAGAAAGGAAAAACCATCCCAGTAGGAGTATCACAACCAACCACCATGTTTTAAACTAACAAAATTTTATTTGATTTGAAGCAGGTAACGGAAATGGCATTGATGCCAAAACTGCATGCCACAAGCGATATTATCAAACTGGGGCAGAAAATTTTCCTTCCATTTAGAAAATTTTCTGGAAGACAGGTATCCCCAGCTGATAACATTTTATCCCCCAGCAGGTAAGTAAATAATCCCCAGCAAGTTTTCGCGTTAAGATATTTTCAAGTCTTAAGGATATGTCGGGTTCATCCGCCCTCAAAACAGGATATGTCGGGTTCATCCGCCCTCAAATAGGATATGTTGGGTTCATCCGCCCTCAAATAGGATATGTCGGGTTCATCCGCCCTCAAATAGGATATGTTGGGTTCATCCGCCCTCAAAACAGGATATGTTGGGTTCATCCGCCCTCAAATAGGATATGTCGGGTTCATCCGCCCTCAAACAGGATATGTCGGGTTCATCCGCCCTCAAATAGGATAGTTTGGGTTCATCCGCCCTCAAATAGGATATGTTGGGTTCATCCGCCCTCAAATAGGATATGTCGGGTTCATCCGCCCTCAAACAGGATATGTCGGGTTCATCCGCCCTCAAATAGGATATGTCGGGTTCATCCGCCCTCAAACAGGATATTTCGGGTTCATCCGCCCTCGAATAGGATATGTTTGGGTTCATCCGCCCTCAAATAGGATCTTATTTTCAAAGTTATTGTCTTTCTAGGTCACCCACCAGTATAATGCGGGAATACATTTCTGTCTTTTCATTTCTGTTCTAGGTCACCCACCAGTATAATGCGGGCATATCATTTTTCATGTCTTTACTACCAGGCGCCCACCTGAATAACGAGAGGAATACTTTTATGTCTTAGTTTGGCCAGACGCCCACCTGTATAACGAGAGGAATACATTTCAGTCTTTTCATTCCAAGTGTTGAAGTTAGGCACCCACCTGTATAACAAGGGAATACATTTTGTGTCTTTACCAACAGGCGCCCACCTGAATAACGAGAGGAATACTTTATGTCTTAGTTTAGACAGGCGCCCACCTGAATAACGAGAGGAATACTTTTGTCTGTGCATTTCATATTTTAGGCGCCCACCTGTATAACAAGGGAATACATTTTGTGTCTTTACCATTAGGCGCCCACCTGTATAACAAGGGAATACATTCCACGTCTTTACCCATAGGAGATGCATTTCCTCCTAAGTTTGTTTTAGTTTCATCCATAGGAGATGCATTTCCTCCTAAGTTTGTTTTAGTTCCACCCATAGGAGATGCATTTCCTCCTAAGTTTGTTTTAGTTTCACCCTTAGGAGATGCATTTCCTCCTAAGTTTGTTTTTTACCCATAGGAGATGTATTTCCTCCTAAAGTTTATTTTTACCAATAGGAGACGCACATCCTAAGTTAAGTTTCACCAATAGGAGACACACATCCTAAGATAAGTTTCACCACTAGGAGACGCACTTCCTAAGTCAATTTCACCAAGAGGAGACGCACGTCCTAAGGAGACGCACTTCCTAAAAATAGTTTCACCAAGAGGAGACGCACATCCTAAGTTTATTCCACCAACAGGAGACGCACATCCTAAGATAAGTTTCACCATTAGGAGACGCACTTCCTAAGTCAATTTCACCAAGAGGAGACGCACTTCCTAAGAAAAGTTTCACCAATAGGAGACGCACGTCCTAAGGAGACGCACTTCCTAAAAATAGTTTCACCAAGAGGAGACGCACATCCTAAGTTTATTCCACCAATAGGAGACGCACATCCTAAGATAAGTTTCACCATTAGGAGACGCACTTCCTAAGTCAATTTCACCAAGAGGAGACGCACTTCCTAAGAAAAGTTTCACCAATAGGAGACACACATCCTAAGGAGACGCACTTCCTAAAAATAGTTTCACCAGTAGGAGACGCACTTCCTAAGCCAAGTTTTACCAATAGGAGACGCACTTCCTAAGTTATTTCACCAATAGGAGACGCACTTCCTAAGTTTATTTCACCAACAGGAGACGCACTTCCTAAGTATAATTGTACCCATAGGAGACGCACTTCCTAAGCTAAGTTTCACCAATAGGAGACGCACTTCCTAAGCAAAGTTTCACCAATAGGAGGCGCACTTCCTAAGGAGACGCACATCCTAAGAATAATTTCACCAATAGGAGACGCACTTCCTAAGGAGACGCACTTCCTAAGATAAGTTTCACCAATAGGAGACGCACTTCCTAAACAAGTTTCACCAATAGGAGACGCACTTCCTAAGAATAGTTGTACCAATAGGAGACGCACTTCCTAAATTCAGTTCTACCATAGGAGACGCACTTCCTAGGTTCAGTTCTACCAATAGGAGACGCACTTCCTAAGTTCAGTTTATCATAGGAGACGCACTTCCTAAGTTCAGTTCTACCAATAGGAGACGCACTTCCTAAGTTTATTGTACCCAATAGGAGACGCACTTCCTAAGTTCAGTTCTACCATAGGAGACGCACTTCCTAAGTTCAGTTTATCATAGGAGACGCACTTCCTAAGTTCAGTTCTACCAATAGGAGACGCACTTCCTAAGTTTATTGTACCCAATAGGAGATGCACTTCCTAAGTTCAGTTCTACCATAGGAGACGCACTTCCTAAGTTCAGTTCTACCAATAGGAGACGCACTTCCTAAAGTTCAGTTTTACCATAGGAGACGCACTTCCTAAGTTCAGTTCTACCAATAAGAGACGCACTTCCTAAGTTTATTGTGCCCACAGGAGACGCACTTCCTTAAGTCTATTGTACCCAATAGGAGACGCACTTCCTTAAAGTTTAGTTTTGCCCGTAGGAGACGCACTTCCTAAGACTATTTTACCCCATAGGAGACGCACTTCCTAAATTAAGATTTCACGCATAGGAGACGCACTTCCTAAATTATTTTCATTCATAGGAGACGCACTTCCTAAATTAAGATTTCACGCATAGGAGACGCACTTCCTAAATTATTTTCATTCATAGGAGACACACTTCCTAGCTCAAAATCATTAAGGTTCACCCATGGGAGACGCACTTCCTAAGACTATTTTACCCCTAGGAGATGCACTTCCTAAGTTTAATTTCATGCACAGGAAACGCGCTTCCTGAATTAAGTTTTCATTATTAGGAGACACACTTCCTAGTCTGGTTCGCTCAGGTTATACTTTTGCTTTAGGAGACGCACTTCCTAGTTTGGCTTTCTAGATTATATTTTATTTCAGGAGACGCACTTCCGGAATTGAGATTTCACCCTTAGGAGATGCACTTCCTAGTTTGATTCATTTTAAGTTCGACCATAGGAGACGCGCTTCCTAGTCTAGTTTTTTGAAGTCTACCCGTAGGAGACGCACTTCCTAATCGAGGTCTTTCAAGTTTTTAGGAGACGCACTTCCTAGTTCTAGTCACTGAAGTTTTCACCCTTAGGAGACGCACTTCCTAGTTTAGCTCTTCCGATTCAACCATAGAAGACGCACTTTCTAGTTTGAGTCATTGAGGTTTTTATTTTAGCAGACACATTTGCTAGCAAGAGTTTTGGTTTTACTCGTAGGAGATGCACATCCTAGTCTAGTCTTTAGTTCACTCTCAGCATGGCATCAGTAGTATCGGTGGGTTACGATTTTGCTAACGACTCACAAACCTTCCCAATGCAAACTGGGTTAGGAAATTTCATTTGTGTTGTTTGTTTTGGTTTTCAGGAGCCTGCCTGTAGAGCGGAGGTTGTTGTATGCCGAAGATTGAAGAAGTTAGGGGTCCGCCTGTAGAACAGCGGAACATCGTTCAAAGTCAAGCCGCAACCCATTGGAAGGCAGAAGGCTATGATAGAAGTCCCCAACACTCAATCCAAGATAGAAGCAACAAGAAGCTCGCCCCAAGAATGCGAGTCAACAGTCTGAGAGGGTCAACAAAAGCTAGTGACAAAAACAAAAAGAAAAAAAGAAGAAAAAGAAAAAATGAATGAATCCGAAGCACGGATGTGGAGAACAGATGTGATCTGCTCAAGAACTAGCGCCTACAACTAGCAAGTATCAAGGTTCAAATCCAAAGTCTGTATGAAGCACCATTCAAGACTCAAGATCAAGTTTCAGAAGACTTAGAGATAGGAATCCTTGTAACTAGCAGCTGATAGGCTTAGTTAGTCTTTTTCAGTTTTCATTTTGATGTAATGACAGGACCGCGGACCGGAACCTCAACGGAACGACACCTCGATCGGCTCCTCACCTCGGTACACTCTACCATCTCTCTCATTTCCGAACTACACGTGGCCTGATTCTTGTATAACCAAGGATATGTAGGCAGCTCAGATACCAGGGCTCGGTCACATCCCCTTCTTTTTTTTCCCTAGTGTGGTCCCTCCAAATAATGATCGGGTCAAAAACACGTCTAGTCGTTCTTTGTCGGAAAACTCTTCGTGTTTCCAGTCAAAGAGGGCAGCTGTAAGCACGTGATTTTTGACCCTCCCCGAGAATTTTCACATTTTGTTAGCATAAATATGTAATTGGGTCTAATATAGCCATTTTAACTATTTTACTTTATTTCGTTGCAAAAAGAAAAAATCACAAAAATACATATATAAATTTTAGTTTATGTATTTCTCATAAACTTGAAAAAAATACAAAAATTGTACTTTATTTTGGTACTTTATATAAATTCGAAAATCACAAAAATATAGTTCTATTAATGTTTGCAGTCATTATAATTTTGAAAAAATACAAAAAAATATTACTTCATATTTTATCTTTACATATAAAAACGAAAATTACAAAAATAGTTTTAGTAATATTTTGTAGCTATTTTAAATCTTGAAAAAATATTTTAAAAAAAGATATAGTGTTGTTTAAATATTAGTCTTATTTTTGGTAGTTGTTTTGCTTACATAGGGCTAGTTAAGCAACGTTTCCTATTTCTCGGGTCCGGGCAAAAGAATAATATTCGGGTTCAAACTACCCGGTTTTAGGCCTAATTTCGGACCTAGCCCATAATAAACCGAGTCCAGGACACATGGGGAACCCCACCACGCGTGGGGGACACAAACCTTGAACCCCACCACGCGTGGGGCTCATTTTTCTGGGCTTTGTGTATCAAATACACGGACAAGGCCAAAGCATGGGGGGACTGATTTTTTAAAATTTGAGAGGAGGAGACTATTCATCTTCTTCCTCTTTTGAAAGAAGAAGAAGAAAAACAAAAAACCCTATTGTCCCAAAACCACCAGCAACCCTACACCCAAAACCACCACTCCCTCACGTAAAACCATCCTCGCACCCCGTCGTCACCCCCACCAAACACCACCACCCTCGTTCCACCTCCAAACTAGTCGCTCCAGTTGACCCCCTCTCCGTCACGACCCCTCCAATAAAGCACCAAACGACCCTTCAACCACAATCTCCTCACGTCGCCACCAGCTTCCTCAGCATCGTCAAACCACCCAAACTGCCTACGACCATTCCTCCTCCTCCTAGCTCCATCGTCGACAACCCGTCGCAACCAACTCCCACCTCCATCACCACCTGCTGAACCAAGCAGCCCCACGACCATTTTTCTCCTTCGCCGTAGCCAAGAACCAGTCCGCCATTTTCAGTCCAACGAGCAGCTATTGCTGCATGCCAAGCAGTCGTAGCTGCATTTCCGAGCAGCGGTGGGTTGCTGCGATCTTGCTTGGCCGAGTTTTTTGTTTTTCGTCGAGGTCGACTTTGGTTCGTCGAGGTCCGGTATGTCGAGGTGCTGTCCGAGGTTCCGTCGTTGTTCTTCGTTTAGAGAGGTCCGGCTTGAGTTCCGTCGGGATCGTGTTTGTCGTTCTGAGGTTGTTGAGGTTCAAAGGTTAGTAAACCTCAAGTATTAGATAAGGAAATGTTACGTTAAATGTTCGAAGATGCAATATAGAAATTGGTATGATAATTTTCTGCTCGTGTTTTCATCGTATGCATTTTGTTCATTTTGCGTTGTGTTATTCTTGTTTATTTGATGTCATTTAATTAAGTTGGGCTAGTCGTTCTATGACACAAGTTTGATGTTAATTTATTCGCAGTCTTTTTCTTAGTTCGTTCGGGAAAAATTAGCATTAGTACTTGTTGTTACCACTTCCGAAACACCCATTCACCAGACTTATTTTATTAAATTTTGATAAGTTATGAGATTTTAGTTGTAAAGAAGCCGTAAGGTTTAGTATTGTTAAAGGCGTAAAAATGACATCCTTTTAAAAATAAAAATATAAAAATAAAAATAAATAATAATAATAAAAAAGCGAGACAAGCTTCGCCAAAAATAAAAAATGTATAGATTACGGAGCCCTCACAAAAATATATATATTAAAATAATTAGAATTCGGGACATGCCGTTTAGCAAATTTTACGGCCTTCCCCAAAATAACAATGCGCTAGTTGCTTTAGGCGCGCCTTTAATAATGTTATCTCCCCTAAACTTGGGTGCACATTTATGTGACCCAAATCCAAATCTCAACAAAATCGAAATGTGTCTCTAATCACGGGTACATTGATTGTGACGTGGTCGGAGATGCATTTCCATGACGTTGCAAATTCTTTTAAAAAAACAAGAATGAGATGAGCCTCGCCGAATAAAAATACAAATTGCGGGCCCTCAGTAAATACTTGTGTTAAAATTATCTAGAATTCAGGAGGGTTGTTTAGCGAATTTCACGGCCTTCCCCAAAATAATAACGCGATAGTCTCTTTAGGCGCGTGTTTAATAGTTTACCTTCTTAAGCTTGGGTGTGCATTTCATGCGACCCAGATCCAAATCCCAAAACATCAAATAAAATATGTTCCGGATTGTGGGTGCATTTCATGTGACGCAGTCCAAAGACATGTTTTAAGCGATGTTCACATTCTTTTGAAATAATAATAATAAAGCGGTAAAAAGTTAAAATTTGCACATAAGTTCATATTTGTATAAAATCAGATAATCAAGCCGAATATAACAGTTGAGCGACCGTGCTAGAACCACGGAACTCGGGAATGCCTAACACCTTCTCCCGGGTTAACAGAATTCCTTATCCGAATTTCTGGTACGCAGACTGTAATATGGAGTCATTCTTTTCCTCGATTCGGGATTAAAATTGGTGACTTGGGACACCCTAAATCTCCCAAGTGGCGACTCTGAAATAAATAAACCAATCCCGTTTCGATTGTCCTTTAATTGGAAAAAACTCCCTTGTACCCTCGCGGGTGCGGAAAAAGGAGGTGTGACAGATATCATTAATCCTAATAAAACTACCAACTCTACATGGCAAGCCACTAAACAAACTAATTAACAGACTACAAATTCTCCTATTACCGATCATACAAGCAACAATCTTTCCCTAAATATTGAGATTATCAAACACCCAAAGCATGCAAGGATACCAAATCCTTTCATATTCACCCTATAAATCTAAAAGTTGACCATTCAGAGGCCATGCAAGAAGCCCTCCAATCATTTTCTCTACCACCAATCCCATCCTCTATATTGATAGCCCAAATTCCACACATGTTGGAAACTCATTAAATACCAAACAATCCACTCAAAATGCCAAGAACCTCATCTTCTCTAAAAAGTAGGAACATATTAATCCAAATACTAAAGCAACTCAGAAATCCAACGATGGAAAATATACCCCAAGCACCACCACAACTAGCAAATTCTCAAGTGATTTATGTCCAACCCCCTCAAGCCCAAGACTACCAACCACTCTCATGGATGGAAATGGGGTTAATGGGAGATGCAGTCTCATTCAGTATCCAAGTCAATGGCCAGGAGGCAATAGTAATCCTTCATAATACTCAATACCTAGCACAATTGATATCGGAGGAGATGGGTCTAGAAATGAGCAACTACCTGAACCAAATTTGGCTCAACAATATTCTGCACCCTCTAGCACCATCATTGAACCCCAACCTAGTTCAAGCAATGGTACAACAATGAAATATGCCACCTCACTTCAACCCAATTCAACCACAAAATATCCTCTCAGATCTTCCCTTCTTCCCCTCAGAGATGCTAACTCATCTGAATCACATCTTTATGCCTTGGAAAATCAATCATCAACTATATGAACAACCTCTCAACCAAGATAACCCTCATGCACCACCACCCCACCCATATGCAATGCAAGAACAAGGCCAGGCAGAAGCAGGAATTGAGGAAGAAATAGAAGAGCCCCTCAACCTAGCCTTAGAGCAAGTCCTAGAATTCTCAAATCTAGATGGGGTAAATGTGTTTCTATTCAGGGAGATGCAGGAGAAGAGCCATATATTCAACTGTCCTCTAGCACTTTACAAGTGCTCAATAGATATAAGGCCACCACAGGATCCAACTATGGGAAATAGGGCATGATACTTGTGCCATCTCTACGAAGGAACCCTATCTTTCCTTCTAATAAAAATCATCCAATAAATCGTCCAACTAATTTTATTATTTGGAATATACGGGGCGGGAACAATGACAACTTCAGAAGGAATTTTAGGGAGATGATTGATACTCATCGACCCTGCATGGTAACCTACTGGAAACTAGGATGATTAATCATGAACATTGGCTTGAGGATTTTGATTTTACTAAGCTAATCGAGGTTCCAGCGGAGGGGCAGTCAGGTGGAATGGTTGTCATGTGGAACCATGAGGTGGTTACAGTCCACAATTTCACTCGTAGGAACCAAAAAATCCATGCTACAATTAAGGTATTACCCATTCGCAAAACTTGGCTATTTTCTTCTATTTACGCTAGCACTGATTATCAATATAGAAATATTTTGTGAAATAACATAGAAAACATCTCTAACAATTATAATGGGCCTTAGTTGATTGGAGGTGATTTCACTGATATTTTAGGTTCAAATAAGAAATATGGGGGGAGACCCATTAACAATAATAGAGCAGAATACCTCATTTCTAAGATTTCAAATTGTAACATTAAGGATTTAGGTTATAAAAACTGTAAATACACTTGGTCAAATCACAGACATAAAAATAAAGGTTTAATTATGGAGAGATTGGATAAAGCCCTAGGAAATGAAAAATGGTGTGACCTATTTCCAAACTATTCCATATTCATTTACCTAAAACCTACTCATACCATAATCCTATTCTAATAGAACTAATCCCTAGAAGTAGACAAAGACATATACAACCTTTCTGCTTAGAGACTTATTGGTGCAAACACCCTGATTTTCAAAATCTTGTTAAATCAAACTGGCTTGGCAATGACTATTTCATGGCCAACAATTCTTTTATACGTAGTGTTAAATCTTGGAAAAATAGAACCTTTGGAGATATAATGGAAAAAAAAAAGGAAATTAATAGCAAGGCTCCAAGGTATTCAAAATTCTAGGAACTATACTAGTAGCACCTTCCTCCAAAATCTAGAGAGTACCCTAAAGAAAGAATATAATGATATTCTCAAGATTGAAGAGGATTATTAGAAACTAAAGTCTAGAATAATGTGGCTAAACGATGAGGATGCGAATACAAAATTCTTCCACATATCTGCCTCAAATAGAAGAAGGAAAAATAAAATTACTTATTTTAAGGACGAGGCAGGAAATTGGATCAATGATCATCAATTAATCACTTCTCATATTTTAAATTACTTTACAAAAGCTTTTACATCCTCTCATACATGTACTCATTGGAAGGACTTAGAGATAACAAACTCTAGCAACACTTCAATTGACCTAAAATCCCTAGATACTCCCCTATTAGACATTGAGGTCAAGAAGTCCATATTCTCCTTCAAACCTTTCAAAGCCTCAAGGCGAGATGGACTTCACTCTTTTTTCTATCAGAAATATTGGAATAACATAGGCCAATCAGTTACTAATTTTTGCCATGATGTTTTCAATATGCAAGTAATTCCTAAGGAAATCAATAAAACATATCTTTGTCTGATTCCTAAAGTTTCAAATGCTAACAACATTAAAAACTTTCGTCATATTGGCCTTTGTAATACTATCTACAAAATTATTACCAAAATTCTTGCAAATCGTCTCAAACTTTTCCTAGACAAAATCATTAGTTTTCAAGCCAGCTTTATGAAAAATAGACAAGCCTCAGATAATGCAGTAATAATCCAAGAATTAATTTCTAATCTAAAAAGAATCAAGGGCAAACATGGCCATATGATATTAAAATAGACTTGGAAAAGACTTTTGACCGTATAGAATGGTCTTTTGTGTATCGTGCCCTTAGGTTTTTCAAATTTCCACCAAAATTCTCTAACCTACTTCTTAGTTGTATCTCATCAAGCTCTATTGCAACACTAGTTAATAGTTCTACCACAACTTTTTTTGAACCTAGCAGAGGAATTAGGCAAGGTGATCCACTATCACCTTACATTTTCATCCTTTATCTAGAGTTGCTATCTAGGTATATTGAAAACCAAATTGATATTTGCAAGTGGGATCCAACCACCATAGGAAGAAAAAGCCCTAGCTTCTCCTATTTATTTTTTGCGGATGATCTAACATTAATGGCTAAGGCAAACGAAAAATCATGTTTTGCCATTAAAATAGGTCTAGATTTATTTTGTCCCGGTCAAAATATAAACCACTCCAAGTCAAAAATTCTTTTCTCCCAAAATTGTAACCCTACCATTACAAAAAATATAATCAATACATTAGGTATTAAGAGAAGTGAAAACTTTGGTACTTACTTAGGTTTTTCGATACTAAATAAATATCCAAAGCCAACTGATTACCAGTTTATATTTGATAAAATGAGATCAAGACTTGCCTCTTGGAAAATGAGATTCATTAATATAGCCGGTAGAACCATCTGGCTCAATCATGCCTCAACTCTATTCCTAACTATTACGTGCAATATACTATTCTCCCAAAAAGGACCATTAAAATTATTGACAAAATTCAGAGGGACTTTATTTGGGGTACCAATGAGAGTAAAAAAAAACTACACGAAGTAAAATGGACAAAAGTCTATCAACCAAAGATTTCAGGGGGTCTGGACATCTATAGTGCAAATACGAAAAATTTGACTAACCTAGCTAGTCTAATTTGGAGACTTCTTACTCATGCAACCTCTCCTTGGGCAAGGCTGATTATTATTAAATATGGAGGGAGTTGTTCTAAAATAAACCATTCCTTCATCTGGAAGACCATCTTGAAGGGATGAGAATTGTGCAATAAAGGTATCACATGGTCACCCAACCTAAATTCAAACCTAAACATTTGGGATACAAGATGGATCCCAAACTCCACAAATCTAAGAAGTTTAATTGAAGGTGCCTTTAGGCCAGAAACTCACAATCTTAAAATCAAAGATATTTATACCAAATGCAAATGAGATCTTACAAAACTATCGATAGATATTCCTTCTGAAATTCAGCAAAACATCCTTAAGGTCAAAAATCGTACAAAGGGACCCTTAAATGATATTGCTATATGGTCTCTTTCATCCAAATGAACTTTTACTAGCAAAAGTTGTTATAACCTTATTGAACCAATGGATGAAAACCAGTTGGATTATGATTGGATTTGGTCTTTATCATGCCCAAATAAGATAAAATTTTTTTATGACAATGTCTCCAAAACAGGTTACTTTGTAGGAAATACCTAGCCCGGATTGGAATCAACATTGACCCTATGTGTCCTATATGCGATATGAAAGAAGAATAAACTATCATTCATATTTTTCTCACTTGCAAAATAAACAAAACGTTTTGGGACAATTTAAGATGGGTAGCTTTTTATGATCCCACAAGGGGGCACTGGCTTGCACAATTTTAAAAAAAAATCAAATTTTCACTATAAGACACAACTTTCTTGAATGGAATTATATCCTCTCTTTCGCCCTATGGGAAATTTGGATTAACAGAAATGCTAATAATCAAAATAACTTGATGAACGCTGTAAACATAAAAAATATTACTAAAAATGCTGTGGAATTCAAGCTGCTTACGGAGAATAACCCATTGCCTATTGGAAGGATTCAATTACAAATCAAGTGGCAAAGGCCCCCAAATGGATGATACAAATTAAATATTGATGCTAGTCATAACAACTGCCAAAGTTTACTAGGGGGAGTATTCCGTAATACAGTGACCCACTGGTTGTTGGATTCACAAAATAGTAGAACTAAAGGCAATAAAGGAAGGACTCAAAACTGCCCATGAGTGGGATTTATTCCCACTGAAAATAGAGACAGATTGTACGGAGGCAATTCAAATTATACAATGTGGTAATAGACTTTTTGATAATGTTGTCAATATTTGCAGGTCGTTAATGCATCAAGAGAAGGTGACCTTCCTCCAGCACACATTTAGGGAATGCAACATTGTCGCTCACACCATGGCAAGATGGGAAGGACTCCGGGAAGGAAGAAAAAAGTTTTTGTATCCCCTCCCAATGTTGTTTTTAATCTTGTTAAGTATGATGTAGACAGTGAACATTGTTTTGTTAAGTACCTATCTATGGATGCTTGCAATAGATTAACAAGCCTAGGAAATTTATGTGTTGTAAGTGGCACACTACTAGGCCATGATGTAACAAACGTTAGGTAAGTTTAATATATATATTTCCTGTTTGCTCAATTTCTTTTTAATCGTTTCCCTAGTCAATGAAGGAAATCCAAATGTTTACTTCCTCAATTGCCACTTTTATCCAAATATTTTTTAGAGTAAAGTTTTTTTCATTACAAAATCAATTCGGTATCTGGTTATGAAATGTTCTCCGCAAAAACTGGCGAAATGAGCGAACGTTAATTTTTATTGCAGATTTTCAAATTTTTATTCCATAATACTTGCTTTAGGTAATGCTTAGATACACACTATTTTCAATCTTTTATAGAACATATATTCTTATACACTACTCTCAGCCTTACATGTTAAAAACATTTTTTTTTGAAAAATATTTTCCTTTGTACCAAATGCAAATAGTAATTCTTAAACAAACAATAATATGATAAACTCTAAAGCAGTCCAAATCTTGTGACCGAATACCCAACCAATTGTGGCCCAAAGGCCCAAATGAAGCACTCATTGCAAATGTGGAGAGGGTGATAATAAGGAGTTTTTACCCCAAATGATTTCTTAAGTTAAGGGTTATGTGTATTTTCGTCTTTATAACATTGTCTTGAGAGCATATGATCTTTAACTTTGTCAAAATTGAGTATTGTTTGTCCAATTGATGAAATTCTCATTTCTCATATGAATCATTTAAAAATAACAAAGATGTTAGGTTTCTTACATGTGACTAACCTAAAAAACAACGGCAATTAGGGGTTTGTTGCCCAATTTCGTTTTTCTTTGATCAAGGTCCATTTTCATTATTAATATATTATGTTAAATTTTTCAGCAATTATTAGTAGGACTTTTATATTTTGTTTTTGTTGAAATTGGACGAAAAATAAAATTGAAAAAAAGGTCTGAATCTCAATTATGGCCTTTTTCTTTTACCCCAATCATGTAAAAATTACGTGACATCTCCGGTGGTTTGAAGATCCGCTTAAATATTTGGTTAATTGAATAAAAAATGCTTAATTGTTTTTCAATTTAAAAGAATCTCATATTCCTTTTCATTAGAGAAATATATAATTATGGCTGCTCTAAAAAATAAGAGACAACAAAATCTATATTTTTGTATATATGTGTATTATATACATATAATATATTATATATTTTTTGGCTAGTAAATCAAATTAGTTTCGGCCGAGCAGCCAACTTTTTTTTTTTTTGGCTTTTTTTTTTTTTATTATTGTATTTGATATGTGCTAAAAGTGATACAATGAAAACAAGAGAAGGCAACTAGACATATCACCAAACTTAAAGGACTATTTGGGCCAAGAACATGAAAATTGGGGAAGACTCGTATATTCTCCAGAAAGAAGCGTAGAGACAGAAAAACGAAACCCTCGGCTCAAATCAAAAGATCTAATAGAAGGAACCGTAGAGAAACTGAAACCTAATACACAGTGGAGAGAGATTTGTGTAGCAATGGCAGAAGAGAAGAAGCAAGAACAAGCAATTGTACCACCTCCACAATACAATTTGGACGCAAAGTGGGACGCTTGTCTTGATTTGGGCGTTCGCCGTTTCGCTTACTTTTCCTTAATCGGTGGATTTGCTGGTCTTCTCCTCTTCCGTGAGTTCCTTTTTTCCCCCCCACAAACTCACAATTTTTGACTTGCCTTTATACTGTTTCTATGTGTTTTTGTTTTTCTTAGTATTGTTTGTGTGACCTAATCATTATGAAATCGGTGTTGATTGGATGAAATTGGGAAAATGCTGAAATGGGTGTTTTTTCTCATTTTCGAAATATTATAGTTTTGTGGAGTGTACCGAGATAATTGAAGCTGGAGTAAGAGCTTTTGCTTACCAGCTTCTTCTGTTATCTTATCACAGGAGTGGAAATTCTTTTATGGTATTTCCCCTCTAATACTGTTTAGTATTTTGGAAATTGGAGAAGTTTTGTTGCTTATTTTTTTTTTGTGTGATGCGGTGATTGTGGAATTGGTATCGGAACTGAGAAATGGAAATGTGTGCGCGTGTGCACACACACACATATTGGTCTTGCATCATACTATCAATTATGATACACTTACACACGCATATATATTGGTCTTATTATATATGAATTTTGTTTCATTGGTTACTGTTTTCTTAGTTGGAAACTTCAGCTGTGCTTTTGCTTAGTTTGCTCGTGTGATGTTAGTATTGTGAAAAGTGGGATTTGGAGGCACGAAGTTGAGAAATGCCGAAATGGGTTTTTGAATTTGTGTTGTGTGGTAATGGTTAATCAGACAAGAGTATTGTCAGCCTCTTGTGCTCACTAGTATTGTCACATAACTTTGCTTGTTAAGCGTCAAAACTCCAGATGTTCTTTTGCTTAGTCTTGTGTGTGTGATCTAGTGATTGTGCCATTGTGGAAATTATGTATTGCATGGATGCTTATGGGAATGACAAAACGGGGTTTTCTTGCAATTATGTCCTATTGTTATTTAAACGAACAAACTGAGGCTGAAGTAAAAGCTTTTAGCCTGCCAGCTTTTCTGTTCACTAGTGTCACATTACATTGCTCCTTTAGCCCTTTGAAATTTGTTTTGGTAATTGGTTGGGCGAGACACAATTTCTTCACGCTGTACATGTTGTATATGTCAATGCACCTGCTTGGTGCATTCTGGTGCAATAAAAGTTATCCTTCCGCATATAAAAAGAACAAAATAAATTATACATGAGATGCAGTTTTCCAACTAAATCCTTCAATAATGAAGGTCGGAATTGAAGAATGACTTATCATTAAAAAACGTTCAGAATTGAAGTGTATGGATAGAGCAGTAACGAGCAGTGATTGTGATAAAAATAGCATTGGATGGATTATGAACTGGTTCTTATTAACTTAAATCTGTGTGGTCGTGTTGTGTTTATGAGAACTTGAAGAAGTAGTTCTTCTTCTTCAAGTTCCCATAAACACAACGTAACCATGCAGAAACAAGGCAGATGTCTGCGTAGTCTTTTTTGGTGGTCCAACCAGTCCTATGTAAATAGTTCTACTGTCTTTTTGGATTTTGTGAGCTCCCTCTCTCTAGACTAGCCATTATCATGAATGGTCTTACCAGATTTTGTATGGAGCTAGCATATCTACTTCTGTAATCTCTGTATCTTGTTGATGCCAATCAATGAAACAACTTACTTTATTCAAAAAAAAAAAAAAAGAGAGGGAGAATTTGAAGAAGTAGTTCTTGTTGAAGCTTAGCTATGTGGACAGTTTTTGGATGCAGAGACGAAAAGGGTGCTGTCAACTTGATAATGTTGTAGCTTAATAGTTGTTTTTGTAATATTGCTTGCCGTTGTCTTGATCATCAATCTCCCATTCTGTTCTTGAAATTTTTGGTAGCTGTATATCTAGGCATTGATTTGGTCATGCTTGCAGCTTTGTTGTGGTTTTTTCAATGTGTATAATATGAATAGAGTTGTTTCTTCTTCGATGTGTTTCTCCAGGTGTTGTTCAATATTTATAACAGATAATGTAGTAAGTTGACTCATTTTCATTGATTTTATCTTAGGGAGTCCTGTGACACGCTGGGCATCAACGGCATTTGGTGCTGGGACAGGTCTAGGATCTGCATACACGGAATGCTCTCAGAAATTTGGTGGATATCCTGGAAAATTAACTGCTAATGTTTCTGAGGCTCCTATCACCAAGGTAGTACATTGCATCTATTTTTATTTCTATTTGCCAAGCTAATACGTAAGGGAAATACAAATAGGCGTGCCCATCTTTAATGATATTCAGTGAATGCTCAGTATTCTTTTCTATAAGCTGTGTAAAACTGTTCTCTTGTGGCTAGACAGAAATATTCAGGTTGGAGATGATGGTTGTGTAATTATGCTACTTTCTTTGTTTTTTCCTCCACCCTCTTGTGGGGTGAGAGGTCCCTTGTTGTGCCATTGTTTTGGGGCCAGGGAATAGTAGAAGGTAGCATTCATTGGTGCATTTTTAAAGTTTAAAGGCTTTCATTTGTTACCACTTTCTTGTTCTGTTCATGAAGCAAGATGTTAGCTTGCAATGTTGAGCTACAAAGCTATCTTATATATTTGTATAGAGATGGTTAAGATATTTGGTATTTCAGTTTAGAACTATGTATTTTAGGGTTAATTACAGTAAACTCCCCTGTAATTTGGCTCAATTGCAGATATACCTCCTTTATTTTGAAATCAAACACTCACCCCCCTACACTATTGTAATCCTACACAAATATAATGTTGTTGTCCCTCTTCATAAAAATGTTGTTATCCCTATTTTTCAGACAATTTAAACACCTTGTACGAATAACTTGTTCTGCATGTCTTCCTTGGCTGTGACAACTGATCTTGTTCTGCGATTGATAAAAGAATAATTGTTTCTAGAATAGAAATTTCAATTCTTGAAGACTGAAAACTGATTATTGTTTGGAAGTTAATCTGGGGAAGATATGTCGAATGCTACAGCCTACAAGGAATCATATGGACCGATCGTAACTGAACCATCTTTACTTTTTGGTTCTCTAATTTTCTGTATTTAGGTGATTATTACAGAGGTAGAATGATACCCCACTGTCCAAACGGTCCATAACTGTTACAGCGCTGTCATTTTCCTAGTGCCCTGTGTCAATCAGGCTCTTCATTTATTTCGTGTTATTCATGTCAAATGTTTAGTAAGTGGATATGGATATATTAGTTAGCTCCTCACAATACATTTAAACTTGGCCTACCTTTGTCCAAACTAACCTGTCCACATGAGAGGAGTACGGCCACCTTGTCCCTCAAATCCATCACAGCCACAGCCAGAATTGGCACATTTATTTTCTTGATATTAAGTAATTACAACATAACATTTTCACGTGAAGTCCGTACTGCTCCCTTATGTACTTATCAAAAAATTGTGCCCTTTATGCTAACAATTTCTTTTGTGCTCTAATTTTAATAGCCCTGAAGAATTTTAGCGATGCTGCAACAAGAATTCTGTCCCATAAGATTTTAGGCAGGTAATTGGGGTTGGTGATAGGGATAGGTGCATCGGATTTTCCCTGCCTTACACTACAAGGAGATAGTTGACAACTGATCTGGCAGCGGCATCCATTTTTGCTCCCCTTTCCTTTATGTTCCATCGTTTATATAGAATTTCCTTTTATTCCTCTCCTTCCTTTCTCAGGATCATTAAGGAAGTAGTCACCTCTCCTTCGTCCTACTTCATTTCATTGAAGTTTTGGACTAAAGTAACAACTAAAGGTGTCTTCTAGTATAAGTCCCTTTGTGATATGAGAAAAGAAACGCGCCTTGTCAAAGAAGGGAACAAAGAAACGGACAGTGTAAAGGAGGGTTAACCCGAATACTTACTTGTCTAGGGGAAAAATCCAGACATCTGTACTATTTTCCGGGGGGGGGGGGGGGTAGAACTGTAGATTTCGTTCTCGTCAGCTGAACATGAGCCGTTCTGTTGAGTATAAAAAATGTTGCTCATATTTTCCCTTTTTCAAATTGTTTGATAAGTGCATTGTAGAGATGCTGATGTTAAAGGTTATAGAAGATAAAAATTATCACATCCAATAGAAGATGCGGATAACGCAATAGAGGTTAAATTGAGAGGTGCAATAGAGGTTAAATTGAGAGGTCTCTCGAGATGATGCTGTCATGTTGTAAGTGGACCTCTAAATTCACCATCTTTTGGCGTAAAACCATGCATATTGAAGTTGTTAAAACTTAAAAGCGATGGGTAGACTTAGGATCACGTGGAAAAAACTGAATTAGGGGTTCGAGCTGTGGACTCTGCCTTCCCTGCGTGGTTGCGGGATGCTTCGTGCACCGGTCTTTTGTTTAATAGAAGCAAAAGATCCATGTAGGCGATACCAACTAGTTTGATCGAGGTTTAGTTATGGTTGGTACACTTGCAATGATTCCAGTATTGCAATGAGTTTTTCTATTTAATTCATATGTAGTAAAAAAATAGAGAGAACCTTCAGTTTTAGGGAAACCTCAAGTTATTGAGTATTTCGATGATAGGGGTTTAAATGGTAGCGAAACAGATAATGAGGATTTATATAACCAACTGAACTAGCTTAGAATGGATGCATATTTGTTGTAATCTTTTAATAAGAAATGCTGTTGCTGATTAATAGTGGCCCAATTGTTTTCCATGTATATTAGGATGTATTGGGCTCTACTAGCACTGCATTCTGATTTTGTCATCTGTTCCTGTGGCATGATAGCTTACCTTTTCTTTTATGTTGTCTACGTACTATACTCATCCTGATAGACATGTTTAGTCTGCTTTTCCTTCTTGAGCGCACACTGCTTCTTTTTGCTGGGAGTGTGAGGATGGAAGGGACCCAAGGTGTGGCCTAGTGGTTAATGAAGTACGGGGAGAATTATGAAGCTTCAGGTTTAATTCCTAGCGGAGGCAACAAATAGTATGTGTTTTCTTCCCATCTACCTAACATTGGTGGGCAGAGTTATCCGGTGCCTGTGTTGGTGGGACCTCGCAGGTACCCGGTGGAATAATCGAGGTGCGCACAAGTTGACCTAGACATCACCCATATTAAAAGGATGGAAAGGTGGGGTTTGTAGTCTGTACCATGAAGTTATGCTTTTGTGTTGCTACTAAGGTTTTCTTTCAATTTGCTATGCTTGTTCTAATGTTTACTTCAACTTTCTAATTTTTGTCTGTCACAGGATGGGGAGCACTGAAGCAACCCTTTCACTGGGATAACAGATCAAAATCTTCATTTTATGAAACCGTTGTTGCCTGTTTCCACCATGGTTTATTTTGCCCTTTATCTGGACTATTTGTTGACTTTGATTTTCAGAGCAATCTATGGCTAATTATTAATTAGCTCATTTGGCCGTTTTTTATTTTGTAACTGTTACTGCCGAAACAGAGTTAGATAGCAAAAGGAAAGAAGAAATAATTGCTTTCGTGCAGCTTCTTGTATTGTGTTCACTCCTTTGCTGATGGAAGTGTTCTGTCACCTATGGGCTATAAAGAAGTAGAATTTGATGAATCATAGTAGTTTTTCTTTCTTCACTCCTCCCTTTTCACGCGCACTGTGTCACTCTTTAGGTATTTGCTTTGTGGCAAAAAAAAAGAACTGATGATAACTGGTAATAGATGAAGGGTGTGTTTGGTAGGAAGGAAAATGAGTGGTCACTTATTTTTCATTATTTGGTTGGTGAGTGAAATTTTTTTCGGAAAATTTTTTCTAGTGTTTGGTTAAAGAGGAGAAATATTTTTAGGAAAGTAATTTTTTATGTTACTCTCCTCACTCTCCTTTCCCCAAATCTCTATGTTTCCTGTGTCCCCCTTCCCCAATCTCAAATACCCAACATTTTCAGGATTTTATTTTCTTCAAAAATGTAATTATTCTTTTAGAAATTCACACAAACTCAAAGAAACTAATGTCGTGCTTTACTATTTTACGCGAAAATAACATTGAAATTTGTGTTCCATAACTAAAAAGAATAAATACTTTTTTTGGTTGAAAAAGAAAGTATTCTTTTCACAAAATGAAAAGAAATTATTTTTTTTGGTAGGAAGGAAAATGAGTGGTCACTTATTTTTCATTATTTGGTTGGTGAGTGAAATTTTTTTCGGAAAATTTTTTCTAGTGTTTGGTTAAAGAGGAGAAATATTTTTAGGAAAGTAATTTTTTATGTTACTCTCCTCACTCTCCTTTCCCCAAATCTCTATGTTTCCTGTGTCCCCCTTCCCCAATCTCAAATACCCAACATTTTCAGGATTTTATTTTCTTCAAAAATGTAATTATTCTTTTAGAAATTCACACAAACTCAAAGAAACTAATGTCGTGCTTTACTATTTTACGCGAAAATAACATTGAAATTTGTGTTCCATAACTAAAAAGAATAAATACTTTTTTTGGTTGAAAAAGAAAGTATTCTTTTCACAAAATGAAAAGAAATTATTTTTTTTGGTAGGAAGGAAAATGAGTGGTCACTTATTTTTCATTATTTGGTTGGTGAGTGAAAATTTTTTCGGAAATTTTTTCTAGTCTTTGGTTAAAGAGGAGAAATATTTTTTAGGAAAGTAATTTTTTATGCTACTCTCCTTTCCTCAAATCTCTATGTTTCCTGTGTCCCCCTTCCCCAATCTCAAATACCCAACATTTTCAGGATTTTATTTTCTTAAAAAATGTAATTATTCTTTTAGAAATTCACACAAACTCAAAGAAACTAATGTCGTGCTTTACTATTTTACGCGAAAATAACATTGAAATTTGTGTTCCATAACTAA
This sequence comes from Nicotiana sylvestris, assembly GCF_000393655.2. Classification (NCBI taxonomy): domain Eukaryota; kingdom Viridiplantae; phylum Streptophyta; class Magnoliopsida; order Solanales; family Solanaceae; genus Nicotiana; species Nicotiana sylvestris. Next base: position 7,721,696 of record NC_091059.1, read on the forward strand.
AAAGAATAAATACTTTTTTTGGTTGAAAAAGAAAGTATTCTTTTCACAAAATGAAAAGAAAGTAATTTTTTTTTGTTAAGATGAAAGAAAATAGTTTTTCTATGTCACTAAAAGAAAATACTCATTTTGTTGAATGAAAAAAAAAAATATTTTTTTCTACAAACATGAAAAGAAAGTACTCTTAATAATAATTCTATTTAGGGTGAGGGTGTAATGTCGGGAGGGTTGGGTGTGGGGTGGAGGTGGTGAGGATAGAGATAGGGGGAAGATTGAAAAAGACTTTTGAAAAATATTTTAGGTTTTTCTTGTTTATCTGAGTATAACATATTCTTTGCTCGATTCAAGGTAAGCTAGGAAATATGACATACTTCAAAAGTTAAAAGACAATTATCTAGTAAATTTGTTAAAATAGGACGGTCCAGCAAGTTTTCGGACTAGTCATTTAAAAATAGTCAGCATTTGTCAAGTCATTGAAAAATAACCACTATTTTGCTGCAACAGAGACCGGTCCAGCATAATATGCTGGAGTTCGGTGCACCTGTGTATGAATTTCCAGCATATTATGCTAGACTAGTATACTTTGCTGGCTCTAGTATAATATACTGGAGACTGGAGCACCAATACTCCAAACTCTAGTATATTATGTTGGACCGGTATATTATACTGGAACTCTAGTATATTATGCTGGAGTATTTTTTCGGATTTTGAATAGTGTTTTCGTTCAGATTTATTTTTACATGAAAATTGGCTAAATTTCAATTACTTTTGAAACTGTGGCTATTTTTGAATAACCACTTATAAATCTGACTATTTTTGAATTTCTCCCGATAAATTTACATTGTATATTTGTCCATTAGCCCATTGCCTTTATGACCATGCCCTAGGCGAAAAACCAACTGGATTGTCCAGAGTGTTTTATTATTCTATTTTCCACTGTCAAAAATATTATAGTAGTAGATTTTCAAACAATGTTGGATAAGAGTGAAGTGCAAAACTAATTCGTCTGTCCAGTAATCTGGAGGGTAATTAGAATTTGTTTGGCAAAATACATAACTAGCCGCCCAACCTATACCCCAAATCCCTATTACACATTTTTTGTAGACACTATTTTTTTCTTGATCAATTTTTCAGAATGTGTAATATCACATACCAATAACATTGTGACACGTGTTAATAATTTTTTTTTTTATAAAAAAATAAAATACTTAAATTTCTCTTGACTAGTTTCTCTTTCCTGTTGTCTTTCTCTTTCATAAGAAAACCAGAGGCACCACCATACTTCCATTCTTCTCTTTCTTTGAAGACCCACTTTCTTCATCATTTTTATTCTTCTTTACCACTATTTCTCCCTACTCTAAAATTTTTTATCACCATTTATTGGTTTCTTGGTTTTGTTTGCTATGGAAACACCATTTTTACCGAAGGGTGTTGCCACTGTAATAGTGGCCGGAAAATGGAGGTCGCCATCGTTTGCATTTTTTAACCAAACGAGACCAGACCTGAACGAAGAACCACCAACTTGTCGGAAAGATCTGAGAGCTCTACCCAGCCGGAGAAGATTGACCTTGTCGGTCATGATCTAACAGGGAATGTAACGACCTGGAGGTCTCTACGTTGCTTGAGGTCGTCACCGACGTTACAAGTTAAGGACGAGATCTACTTAAAGGAAATGAAAGGGGGAGGAGATGGCCGATGGGAGGCGTGGGAGAGAAAAGGGAGCTGTGGTTGTCGCCGGATCCCCAGGACGGCAAGGGCTCCAAGTGGGGAAGAAGGACCTCGACATTTTTTTCTTATCTTTTAACTAATAATTTAAGAAAATTAAGGAGAAAAAAAATAAGATTTAGACACGTGTGCTTACATAAGTATTTGGACAGATAATCAATAGGTTTTACACGCTCAATTTTTTTTGTTAAACACACGCGTGCAATCTGACATAAATAGTAGTACCAGACACAATTTTAAAAAATTGCGTGTGTAATATGATATTGATATTCGTCCTCAAAAAATATGTAACAGGGATTTGGGTTACAGGTGAGATGACTACTTATGTATTTTGTCAATTTGTTTTATATTCAGTTTCCTATAATGTGAAGAGCATGGTGTGAACAATAAGATGCGCGGCAAATAGCCAATACCATAAGATTCACAATAATCATGAAAATAGGAGCAAACATGAAGTAGTATTATTTATTTATAGCAAACAGAAGTCCAACTACTTATTCTGTGTTACAACAGTCAAGAACCACAATTTATTTTACACGAGAGCAAATATATAACATTTTTTGTTTTTGTTTTAGAAGGGAAGCACTAGACTTACTCGACAGGAACTAACTTTTCGCTTTGTAAAATCTTATTTTCAAATGGAGGAGGTTTCATATCTCATTTTCTTGTTCAATGGCCTTGATCTGTTTCCTTTGAGTCCGACATAAAAGAACAATCAGGACAAGGACAATCAACTTTCTCATCTATTGTGCTAGTCATACAAGAGCAATCAGGGCAAGGACATTCTACTGTAGTCAACAGATTTCTTGTTCTTGGGAAGTTCAGATTCACAGTATATTTCTTGGTTAAGATGCTTGACTAAATGGTTCCCAGAGTTTCAACATGACTCTCAGTTGACTCACTAGTGCTGAGATAGAAGCAAAGTGCAAAAACCATGAAAAGCAAGACAACTGAGATTTTCTTTGCCTTGAATCCAAAATTTAAGTTTAGTCCCTCTTTGATTCTTTTGATATTGATGCTGTTGCTCAAAGCAATTGAGTTGTTGAAATTTATAGTGATACATTTCTTATGATGTTCGATACTAACATTGAAAAGTTAGTACTAGTTAGGATATCTTGTTGTATTAGAGTATATGCTGATACTAATTTCTCTTGGAAAGTTAAGATGGTATCGTTGCTACCTATGCACAAACAAAAGCATCAATGAAAAAGACCAACTAATGCATATTTTGGTTTAAACTGATACAATGCGTCTCAGTTACGTTTCAGATATTCCAAAATAATTGCTGCTTCTAAGTTATTTACAACCTTCTTAACACATTTATTAACGTCAAGGACTAGTGGTGTATCTTAAACACCACCATCTATACCCCTTTCAAAATTTCTTATAGAAACTAAGGGTCCACCAAAGTATATAGAAAATCAGGTTCTCTATTAGTTTCCACATAACACACATATTGCAGTAAGTAAATGACACAATGGGGTTTTACGTGGAAAACTCCTAGCTTACGAGATTAAAAATCACGACCTACCCTTGTAGGATTTCAACTTCACTTAAGCAAACTTCAGATTACAACCTATTGTAACCTAGGAATTAACCTCTTAATCCCTCACTAACTTGTAACAACTCTATTACAAGCCACTTTGTTATAACTCTATTACAAAGGTTATACAACTTGACTAACTCTAGACAAGACACAAACACAAAGGTTTCCTACACAGTGCTTCTAATTAAGCTAAGTAGGAATTACAAGTAAGGTACTTTAACAAAGGTGTAACACAACTAAGGACATGTAATGACTTAATACAAGGAACCGGTCCGTTGTTATGTTGTTATTTGTTCTTGATGCTCTTGAGAATCACTTGCCAGATTGATTGCTCACTTGAGAGAGTACTTGATAATTCTTCAATATTCAAGTGATGTTTTACCTTTGCTTGAATGTTAATATTGCATAGGTGACATCATTTGAATGATGTAAGCATGTTTGGTACAAGACATTCCCCATAAAGTTGACTGCTGCACTGTTTGCTCTGTTGCACGTGCATGTAGCAACTTTACAACTGTCTGGGGGTTGACTGGTACAGTCATCAAGGGATTGGTGTTCATCTATTCCCTCTGCTGTTTCTCTTGACTCTGAAGAATTAAACCATGTCCCCGACTTGAGGATTGTTGATCTTGAGTCCTTGAGGATGTTTAACAGGTTCCCAATCTGGTTCTTAACGTTAAGTTTGTTAGATCATCAAAATATAACAAGGATACATATAAACCTATCAATTTCTCCCTTTTTATTGATGGCAAACTTATAATTTAAGTTCCCTCTAAGAACCAGAATGACATACTCATATTCCGTATCCCCCCTGAATCTGTTCCCCCTCAATTATTTCCCCTTTTTGGCATCTTAAAAAGATTAGTAACAAGCAACAAGCAAAAAAAAGTCCAGTTTGGTTAACTCATGCCACATGTGCGCATACAATCATGGTGAAAAATAGAGCATAAGAGCAAGGCATACAACAAAAAGACAAAACTTTAATTAATTTTTGGAAATTAAGCAAGCAGCAGTTTCAAGGTTACCAAACATCCACAAAATAAAAACATCAAAAAGGTACCAGTCATAAACATCATTAGAACTAAAACAAAGGACAGACACTAAGACTTGACACTGGAAAGGGAACATTTTTTAGGGAGCACCGGAAGGGGAAGGCCTAGATGAAGAGGCAAGGGTTCTAAGAAGGATGTCCATTCGAGCATTTGTTGAAACCTGCTTGTTGAGCAGTCTCTCCTTCAGGTCCTCAACCTGTTTCCCGAGGTTAGCATTTTCTTTTGTCAGACGGGCAACCTTTGTGCTTTGAGAGCTGCTGGAACCAGGTGCCTCCTGAACCTGACTAAGCTGTCCTTCGAGAATGACATTCCTTTCCTTTAGCTTCTTTATCTCTTCAGGGGCACTATTCTGAGCGTTGATCAACTGAGAGATAGTAGAAGTGCTGCCAACCCCTCCACTCTTTTCAATGCATTCACACTTCTCGAGGATGGTCTTGGAGAAGGTTTACTTACGAGTACCCACTTAGCTTTTCCTAAAGGGACTTTGAAGAATTCAAAGACCTTAGTGAGGAGGAACCCATAAGGCAGCCCATGATTACCATCCTTAAACTCTGCCACCTTCTTTATGTGTTCTATCAATAAGGCCAAGCATATTTATAATTGTGTAGCCATCCAGTGCTTTCATAAGAACCAGGTCTGCTTGTGATGTAATGGACCATCTTTCTGCACGAGGGAGCAGAACCTTGTTCACCAATTTAAACAGTAGTTGGTACACTGGAGAGAGGGCCTTCTTGTGTACCCGTTCCCCTTGTTGCACTGCTTGATCCTTCAAGATGGCATTTCTGAAGTTCGAGGAGAAAGTTCCCTCAACAAAAGACATACCCCCCAGTAGGTACGCCGAAAATGGTTCCCAACACAACAGTGTCTATCACAAAATCAACACCATTTACTTTCAGACAAATATTATCATCCTCAACTATGAATAAGCCGACATAGAAACTGCGCACTTATTCCTCATAAACCTTAGGACTGTCACTAGTGAATAGATGTGTTCACTATTGGTATTCAACAATGTCAGCTAATTGGCGCATTCCTGATAGGTCAAGAATATTAGAGGCAAATGTACGACCCCACAACACTTTTTGGTTTCTCAAATTTTCCGTGCCAACATCCTGGGTTGCACCTACCTTGGCCTTCTTTGAGGAACCAGGTTCCTCACTGGAACCAGCCTTTCTTTTCACTGATTTTCTCATACTCTTCCCTTTGTCTGTAGACTTCTTGGACACTTTCTCAGCAGACTCCTCAACCACTCGTTCACCAGACTCTTCAACTAGTTTTTCACCAGACATATCTACAACCTTTTCACCAGACACCTCTTCCACTATTTCACTAGATTTTTCACCCTCAACAATGCTCACACCCATCTCACTCACAGATGACTCTTTCTTTAAGGACTTACGAACCAAGGAACCAGGTTCCTTTTCCACCTCATCATCAACCTCAACAACTAGTGCAGGAGGCATTACCTTTCCATCTTTCACCAATCTCCTTTTCTTTTTTTCTTCTTTGTTTTTCTTTAGAACAGACTCAAGCTCTTCCTTATTTTGCAACCTAGTGATAGGTCTCTTAGGAGTTGACTCCTTGGGAGTTACCTTTCTACTCCTAGCACTAATGAAGCTCGCAAGAGCCATATTGTCATAGTCTTCCTCTTGACTATCCTCATTCTCCTCCTCAGACAGAGATCTCATCTCAGGAACTTCAATTGATAATGGCTTAGCATAGAAATGGGGAGAGGGGGCAGGATTAGTACTGACCTGGGAAGAACTAGAGGGCTCTTCTTGGGCGGAGGGATCAGGTCCCTCAGTTGGTTCCCCCTTCCCCAATAGTACTGTCAGGTTCCAAAGTTTCGATAGGCACCAGTTCCCTACCCTCGACCTTTGCACCATTATCCTCCCCCTGAGACTCAGACACACCCTTATAACCTCCAACCAGATTTCCTCAGTAGCTATGGACAACATATTTTCTATAGCTTCTTGTTCTTATAACTCCAAAGTAACTTCAGAAGGCATAAGAGGAGTATTACCTGTAGAAACAAGGCCTAGGGCTGTCATTGTTGATTCATCACTGGTATGACCCACACCCTATTCTTTCTCAGATCTTTCCTCCACTGGTAGGCTAGAAACTTCTTGATGTTCTACTTCCTCCACTGTAACTTCTTATACCATTTTTTCGGCGAGGCAAAAGAAGAGGTCACAATAATTAAATTTCTTGGGATTCAAAGTTTTGCGACTTCGATGAGAACCAGTACTAGATTGGGTTGGAAAGGAAACAGAGGGTGGTTGTGTCTCTGACTTAGGGTTTGGACTAGTTGGAGTGGGGAATGTGGGCTCTATCACTGATGCTTCAACGAATGAAGACATAGTGGGGATGATGCTTGGAACATTTTGTGTTTCTTGAGTTTCAGACATGGTGGAGTATAGTGAGTTGAAGAAGAGAGTATTTGGTTTGAAGAAGGAAAAGAGGAATTTTGGATTTTTGATGTGAACAGTTTTGAAAATGACTGTGAGTGGATTTATTTAAGAGGGGGACAAGTTAGGAATGGGTGTTAATTTTGGGTAGACGGGTCCTTTCATAATAGGTGAGACGTTTGGGTTTAAAAAGCGGGGAAAAAGAGAAACTGACTATTGACTGATGTGACACCGTTTTAGTCGTTTAAAAATTGTTCATGAGAGTACATAGGAGCTACTAACCTGTGTCAAGGGAACCAGGTTCCCTGATAGATTTTGCAAAGGTAAGCCTCATCCTTTGACCAACGTGCAATGCATTAGCTACTTGTTTACTCTGTAATCATCATGCATGTCTACCTTTAATGGTATAAAGATGAGTTAGACTTTGCCATAAAACACTTTTTAGCTATTTTACCTGTACAATTCTTTTGTAGCCAATCATCGAGGGACTAGATCCTTAGCTTGATTTCATCAACCCTAGTGCCAAGCAATTCTTTTCAAAGTGCTCTCTGCTTAGTGCTTTGGTGAATATGTCTACAATTTGATCTTCCGTGCTGCAAAATTTCATGGATATGAGCCCTTTTTGTACATTATCTCTGAGAAAATGGTGTCACACATCAATATACTTTGTTCTCTTTTGTTGATCTGGATTCTTGGCCATGTTGAGAGCACTGGATTGTCACATAGTAAGGGCACACTTAGAAAACACACCAAAATCTTCCAGCTACTACTTAATCCGTAGCAGTTGAGCACAATAAGAGGCAGTCCCCACATATTCAGCTTCTGCAGTTTAGAGGGCCACTGAGTTTTGTTTTCTTATACCCAATGAAATTAGACATGAACCCAGAAATGTGCCATGCCAGAAGTGCTTTTCCTATCTACTAGATAGCCTGCATAATCAGCATACCCAATTAAATCAAAATTGTCTCCTAAGGGATATTAGAGAACCAGGTCTCGTGACCCTTTGAGATATCTCAGGATTCTCTTGGCTACCTTCAGATGAGATTCTTGTTGATTAGATTGAAACCTGGCACAAACTCTCATACTAAAATCATTATCTGGTCTGCTTGTTGTGAGATACAGGAGTGACCCTATGATACCTCTATACATGGTCTCATTCACATAGGATCCAGGTTCATCCATGTCTAGATGAGTGGCTGTGGCAATGGGAGTATCAATGATTTTTATCCTTCCATGTCAAATCTCTTCAGCAACTCTTTGATGTACTTCTGCTGACTTATCATTGTCCCCTTAGGAGTTTGCTTCACTTGTAAACCTAAGAAGAAATTCAATTCCCCCATCATGCTCATTTCAAACTCACTCCCCATGAGTTTTCCAAATTCCTCACACAGAGAGTCATTCATTTCTCAAAAATAATGTCATCAACATAGACTTGCACAATGAGTAGGTTCCTCCCTCGTTTCTTCAAAAAAGGGTATTGTCAATTTTTCCTCTTGTAAAGCCATTTTTTAGAAGAAATTTTGACAATATTTCATACCAAGCGCGAGGAGCCTGCTTTAGCCCATACAAAGCCTTGTCAAGTTTAAAGACACACTCGGGATGCTCATGATTCTCAAATCTAGGTAGTTACTTGACAAAGACTTCTTCCTTTAGAAAACCATTTAGAAATGCACTTTTGACATCCATTTGGAACAATTTGAATTCCATATAAGATGCAAATGCAATGAGGATTCTGATCGCCTCCATTCGAGCAATTGGAGCAAAAGTTTCATCATAGTCAATCCCTTCCTCCTGATTGTAACCTTGAACTACTAGCCTTTCCTTGTTTCTTGTTGTGTTTCCAAACTCATCAAGTTTGTTTCTGAATACCCACCTGGTTCCTATAATGGTAAGCAGGTCATAGAACCAATTGCCACACATTGTTCCTCTCAAATTGATGGAGTTCTTCTTGTATAATTGTAATCCAGTTTGCATCTTTCAATGCCTCTTTGATATTTTTGGGCTCTATTTGAGAGAGGAAGGATGAGAAGGCAAGTGAGCTTCTTGTCTTTGATCTGGTTTGAATGCTTGAATCAAGATGAGTGATTACATTTTCAAGAGGGTCTGAACTTTTGTGCTTCCAATTAGACACCTGAATCTCATTGTGAGAAGGTCCATGTATTTCTGAATGTGAACCTTAATTGCTTCTCATCTCAGCATGTGGGGTGCCTTGGACAACATCGACAACTCTATTCTGAGCTTCAGTTGTTGTGATTGAGGGACCAAGTTCCTCTCCATCTGTTGGAGATATGGTTGCACCAATCTCGTTTGAATCCTTGACGTGGCTCATCATATCAGTCTTTCCATTTTCCATGTCAATAACATCACCAGGGACAGTTTACTGTTCTCCATCTTGATCACTCTTATCATGTAAATCTTTTCCACATAAGTGGTGAGATTCATCAAAGATCACATGTATGCTTTCCTCAACACATTAAGTTCTTTTGTTGTACACTTTGTAGGTTTTGCTTTGTGATGAATAGCCTAGAAAGATTCCTTCATCGCTTTTGGCATCGAATTTTCCAAGTTCTTTCTTGTCATTGTTGAGAGCAAAACATTTACAGCCAAAGTTCCTTAAATGTGTTAGCTTGGGCTTTCTTTCGTTTAGCAGTTCATATGAGGTTTTGTTCAGAAGGGACCTGATCATGCACCTGTTCACCAAATAACATGCAGTGTTAACGGCTTCTGCCCAGAAACTTTTTGCAATGCCACTATAAATCAATATTGTTCTTTCCATGTCTTCAAGATTCCTATTCTTCCTCTCCACAATACCATTTTGTTGAGGTGTCCTTGGAGCTGAAAAATTGTGAGTGATGCCATTTTCAGCAGATGATTCGTCAAATTTGGCATTGTCAAATTCTGTACCATGGTCAGACCCGATACATACTACATTATTGCTCATCTTCACCTGGATCTTCTTTACAAATGCAACAAACACCTCAAAGGTTTCATCCTTGGTTCTAAGAAATAGAGTCGAGGTGAATCTGGAATAGTCGTCCACTATAACAATGATAGGTTACAAGTACCTTGGGCATAAGTACTTTACTTTATGTTTTGATGATCTAACAAACTTACCATCCAGAATCAGATACAGAACCTGTTACACATCTACAAGACCTTGAGATCACAAAGTTCCAAGTTGGGATATAACTCAACTCTTTAGAGTGGAAGGAACAACTGAGGAAACGGGTCCCTACCAGTTTCCGAGGAGACTGTATGAAGTCAACTCTCCAGCAGGAAAGTTACTGCCTGCACACGCTACTACATAAGAACAGTGCATCAGTCAACTTTCTATGGAAGGTTTTTTTACCTACCTTGCATTATTTTAAGTGATGTCACACACGTATAAATATCATCAAGGAAGGTAAAACAACTTACTTCATGAGAGAACCAGATAAAGGACCTAAAACATAGCTGGTACAATAATTCAAGTTAATCGACTCAAGATAATCTGGGCAATGTGATTTAGATTCACAGGAACCATATTAGGGACCTGATACCTTGGTGTTCCCCTGACAGAAGTATAAGTCAACTGTACAGTTGGAAAGCAACTGCAGAAAGTGAATGCCTACAATAGTGCAGCAGACATGCAACAGTCACTTTCCATTGAGATTGGACATCACCATTGTGAATTGACATCACTAATGTAATGTCTTGTGTAGTATAAACCTCATGCAAAGCACAATATTTAGGTTCAACACTTGCAAATACAGAAAATGAAAATCCTCTCTCAAGTGCTTGCAACAATCTCTCTCAAGAACAAAGTTGCTTCAACCTCAATGACCGGATACAAGATTGAAGTTGTCTTAAGTCCTTAGGTTTGTTGAGTCTTTGTTATTTGTTCTTCAATTGTAACTCCTATCTTGCTTTCTTAGAAGCTGTTTTAGGAAACCTAAAATCACAAACCCTCCAAGTTTGTGTCTTGGCTAGAGTTAGTCGAGTTGTAAAGATTTTGTAATAGAGTTATTACAAAGTGGCTTTTAATAGAGTTATTACAAGTGGCTTGTGGTGAGAGCATCACAAGCTAGTAAAATCCTTTGTAACTAGGGTGTCACAAAATGGCTTATGGTAAGAGTACCACAAGTTAGTTGAATTCTTTGTAATAGAGTCATTACAAAATGGCTTGTAATAGGGTTTGCAAGTTAGTGAAGTTGAAAGCCTACAAGTATAGGTCGTAATTTTTGTCCCCTTGAGTTGAGATTTTTCCACGTAAAAATCCTCTGTGTTCTTTACTTTCTACCGAGCTACTGTGGGAACAATTAGAGAACCTGATTCCCTATACTGGTTGGTTTTATAGTCTATTATTTACAGTGGGAACTTATAGAGAATCTGGTTCTCTACACAGCGGAAACTTATCCTGTCTATCATTTACATACTTGTTTAGTAGTTAGCACTTTACCAAGCTGATATAGGACTATATTGCTATACAGTTTGGTTCATTAGTATTTTCAGAGGAAACTCATAGAGAACCCGGTTCTCTATATAGTCTGGTAGATGCTAAGTTTCTAATAATTAGTATCAGAGCGGGTTCTTTCTAAAAGGTTAATACTTAGAAAGTATCTACATGGCTGCTCCACCAAATCACGAGGAAGACAATCAACGTACAGACCACCAAATTTCAATGGTTAATACTATGATTGGTGGAAAATAAGAATGCATGATTTCATTATGGCTGAAGACTCAGAGCTGTGGGATGCAATATGTGATGGGCCTTTTGTTCCCATGAAAACTGTTGGTGAGGGAACAGTTACAATCCCAAAAACAAGAAAAAAGTACAACGATGCTGATAGAAAGGCTATTGAGAAGAATTTTAGGGCAAAGAAGATTCTTGTTTGTGGCATCAGACCAGATGAGTACAACCGCATTTAAGCTTGTCAGTCTGCTAAGGAGATTTGGGAAGCTCTTCAAACTGCCCATGATGGAACTACTCTGGTTAAGCAGTGCAAAATTGATATGCTTACTACTGAGTATGAGCTTTTTAAGATGAAGGAGGATGAGTCTATTCAAGATATGCACACACGTTTCACCTCCATTATCAATGAGCTTCACTCCCTTGGTGAAATCATCCCAAGAAACAAGCTGGTTCGGAAAATACTCAGTGTTTTACCAGGTTCTTGGGAAAGTAAAGCAAATGCTATCACTGAAGCCAAGGATTTGCAGAAACTGACCATTGATGAACTCATTGGAAATCTCAATACTTATGAGATGAAGAGAAAAAAGGATCTGGAAAGAAGAGAGCCCAAGAAGGAGAATAACCTGGTTCTCGAGGCTGCCAATAAAGACTCAAGTAGTGATGACTCCGACATGGAGTATCTCACTCGAAGATTCCAAAAAATGATTCGAAAAAATGGTGGATTCCAAAGAAAAGAAGTTCCAGCAGGAATTTCGAAGAAAATGATTGCTGCCATAGGTGTGGAAAATCTGGATACTTCATTAAAGACTGTCCTCTTCATAAGCAGGATCATTACAAAACCAACACTAAAAAGGCCACTAAAAAGAACCAGGTCCCTGATAGAAAGTTCAAAAAAAGAGATGATGCTAACAACATGTTGAAGCAAGCCCTAGTTGATTGGGGAAATTCCTCTAATGAATCTGAAGGTGAAAATATGATGGTTGATGACAATAGATCTTCAGAATATGAGTTAATCTTTGCACTCATGGCCAAATCTAATGATAATGAGGACAAGGAGGAAGATGAGGTAAGTTTTCTTGATGTTCAAAGAAATTTGAAAACTTACTCTAAGAAAAAATTGATGTCCTTAGCAAATGTGTTGATTGATGCCTATCACAACCTCATTAATGAGAAGAATTCTTTAGTAGAAGAAATTGGTGGCATTGAACAAGAGAAGGATTATATGGGAGTTTCCATTGTAGACTTAGAGGAAACCATTGAGAGTATTAAGAAAGAAAAGGAGGTTTTAACTAAGAGTAATGCTAACATTGAGCACGAGAGAGATGATCTATTGGTGGTAGTTGTAAACTTGAAGGAAACAATTGGGGAACTTAAAATGAAAAGTAGGCCTGAGAATTCTCAAAAAGGAAAGGCAGTTGCAAGTGAGGCACACATTAAGCTTGAAAGTGAGTTAAATTCAGTGAAGTCTAGTCTGTGTGCTGAGCTTGAGAGAAACAAACAAGTTCAAGAAGAACTAGGAAGAGTGAAAAGTGATCTTGAAAAATCACTTAAGTGGACCTGGTCCTCTGATGCTATCACTGCCTTTTACACAAACAATGGGGGAAACAGGAAGGAAATCAGGTTCCAAATGAAAAAGACTCCCTATAACCCTTATAGCAAGTATGTTATTGTACCTGACAATTGGCTTTGCACTCACTGTGGCAACACTAGACACTTTAAAGAAAATTGTAAGGTCAGAATTCAGTCGTTGTAGAAAAATATGGTTTTTGCTGAAAACGTAACTGCTGCTACGAAACCTGGTCCTTCACATAAAAAACATATAATGCCTGCTTGGACCAAAAGAGCCCTCACTCACCCCTTTTCTCATTATAAGGACTCCTGTAAAGTTAAAATTCAGTCATTGCAGAAAAATAAAGTTGTTGTTGAAAAGAGGCATATTGATGAGGAACCTGGTTCCCAGAAAAGAAAATATGTGTTGCCTGCATGGGCAAAAAGAAGTCTGATCCACCCGTTCTATCATTACAAGAGACCCAAACTCTTTTGGGTTCCTAAGTCTAACTCTTGACTCTCTTGTGCAGGGAAAAGTGAAAGGGAGCAACCTACAATGGTACATGGATAGCGGCTGCTCAAAGCATATGACTGGAAGTACAAATGATCTCCTTTCACTTAAGGCCCTGCAAGGAGAGAGTCTACCCTTTGGAAATAGCTAAAAGGGGTACACTCTAGGAGTAGGAAGGATTGGAAAGTCACTCGCTCACTCAACTGAAAACGTGTGCTATGTCAATGGCTTGAAGTAAAGTCTCTTGAGTGTTTCTTAGATATATGACAAGGGAAGTAAAGTGGAATTCGTGTCCAAGATATGCACAGTCACCAATATTGTGACTAGTGAGGTGGTGCTTGTGGCCAAAATATACAAGAATGTCTACACTACTGATTTTAATTCCCGGTGTGATCTAACATGCCTAAGTGTCATTAATGATGATGCTGAATTATGGTGAAGATGACTGGGCATGTGAGTTTCTACTTGTGAACAAGTTGGTTATGGAGGACCTGGCTCATGGGCTGAAGCAGCCAACACTGCTTGCTACTTGATTAACAAATACATGATCAGGTCCCTCCTCAAGAGGTCTCTCTATGAACTGCTCAATGGGAGAAAAGACAAGTTGACCTACCCGAGAGCCTTTGGATGCAAATGTTTTGTTCTCAACAATGATGGAAAAAGGGTCACAAAACCAAGCAGATGAAGATGGAGAATTCACAAATGCTCCTGGTAAAGCTATAGATATTGCAAATGGAAAGACTGATCTGATGAGTCAAGTCAAGCAGGAGGATGAAGGAGATGCAGTAGAATCTCCAAAATGGCACAGAGGAACCTGGTCCCTCGATGATTTGCTATGTTAAGAAGGAAAGGTACTATGGTAAAAAGTGTTTTTCAGCGACATCTAACTCAAATCTATACTGTTACAGGTATACACATATGGCAGTTTCAGGACAAAAACAAGTAAGAGTGACATTGCACTACTAGGAGTCTTTGCTCAAAATTTTCAAAAACCGTCAAGGAACCTGGTTCCTGTGACTCAGGTTAGTAGTCTCTCCAATACTTATATGCCTTTTAAGATGCTGAAGTGTCATGTCATTAATTTATATCTGGCTTTCTCCTGCTTCTCCTCCTAACTTTTGAAGTCCAAAATGTTAAACCTTTTCTGAATCGACCCGTTGCCCTAAAAAGGAACTTCTCTATCTTACACCCAAATAAAATCGACTCTTTTCTTCAAAACCAAAACCAACCTTTTCTCAAAATAATCCTTCTTTCCAAATATGCCAGAAGTGAACCCAACTGTCTCACTTTCAAAAAACCTAACTCCATCCGAATCAAAACCCCAAGAATTCTTTGGTAATTTTTTATGGAAGTTTAACTGAAAGGGAACACGGTAGATCTAATATTCTATAGCGTGAGGCTGAAATCATTGTTGGGTTTGTAGAAGCCTTGAAGGATGGTGGAATTGGTGAATGTGCTGAAAAAGAGGGGAATTGAATAAGGGACTCGGTCCCTAAATCCTTCTTAGGATGATAATTCTAATGATAATCTTTCTCTCTTGAGTTCTATGTATAAACAAACTTTTGATCCAGTAAAAAGGTTTGAGAAAAGCAGGCTGATTAATGATGAAGTGGTGCAACATGCTGATATGGTGATTGTGGAGGAGAGGTGAAGTGGAAAAATCTCCATTTTTGAAAAAAAATATATATAATAAAAAATGGAGAAAAGAGGGTTGGCTGAGAAAGATGCAGCAGATGATAAGAGTAAATAAATTGAGAAGAAGAAGAGGGAGATATGACTGCTCAGGGATAGAGAGGGTAGTGTAAGTGAGGAACCTGGTTCCTTACAGAAGTAAAAGGTTGAGCCATTAGGTTTGAAGGGAGAAGACTTTGAAGTCTCAAAAAGTGCTATAAGGCAGAGTGTTGACTCTGATATTGCTGAAAAATGGAGGAACTTCTTAACATTGTTGAGCTCCAAAAATAGAATAACCTTTTTGTTTCTCCAAGTCCCAATGTTTCTGAAGAAGAAGTAAAAACTTCTATATTTTACGTAAAACTATGATACTATATGTGCGTGGGACTGAGTCTATTCTTGATGAGACGAAGCTTGGAGAGCTTCTTGGTGATCTGATTGATGGTTCAGCCTACTCAGATAGTTTGAGCACCAGGTCCTCGTAGAACCTCGACAGAATAGAATGCTAAGTTGAAGGGTGAGAATGACAGATTGAGGAAACAAGTAGAGGAACTGAGAGAGCAGATGATCATTGATCAAAGGAGAGTAAATGAACGAATGGACAAGCTCATCAAAGCCTTGGCCCCTTACTTTCTTTCTACCCAGTGATCCATGTCCTTCACTCCTTCCAAATTCCCTTGAATTCTTATCTTCTTTTGATCCCTTTATTTAATGACATTGGTACTTTAGTTGTTTAAATTGTCATATTATGTATTGTTGAAACTACTGTGCTTTTGTTATAATTACTCCACTATGGGCGATCACTCTATTTTGTGACATGACATTCACTTGTTATTCTTGTTACTATTTATGCTGTGTTGCCCAAGTGGCCTGAGTTAATGTTGCTGAACTTCTTTTTGGTGGTACTTCTTCTGTTATTCTTTTCGATGATTCCAAAAGGGGGAAGTTATATAGGTGTCAACAGGGGGAGGAACAGAATCGAATTGATATATTGTGTTGTGCATGAAAGATGGCTCTGCTTGCTGATAATATGTTGACTCTAGGTCTGATCTGCAGGGAAACATGTGTAGAATCTAGTTCTCAAGAGGAACATTAATTTTGGGTTTGTCATCATCAAAAAGGGGGAAATTGTTCTACCTTAAACTATGTCATATTTTGATTATGACAAACGTTCTCAATGTACTGGGTACGGACCAGATGTGATCAGTGCAGATAAGGAACCTGATTCTTAGGGGGAATAATTTTGGGTTTGTCATTCATCAAAAAGGGGGAAATTGATAAGTTATGGTACTTTGAGTTTTGATGATTTGCCAAACAGTCTTGAGGAACCAGTTGTGATCAGCTCCTTAGATTCGGTTCTCATGGGGAATATGGCTGATTCGTATGGGAACAATGTGGAGATCTGGTTCTCAGGGGGAATATCAATTCTAAGTTTGTCGTCATCAAAAAAGGGAAAATTGATAGGTTACAAGTACCTTGGGCATAAGTACTTTACTTCATGTTTTAATGATCTAACAAACTTACCATCTAGAACCAGATACAGAACCTGTTACACATCTATAAGACCTTGAGATCACAAAGTTCCAGGTTGGGATCCAGCATGGGATATAACTCAACTCTTCAGAGAGGAAGGAACAACTGAGGAAACAGGTCCCTACCAGTTCCCGAGGAGACTGTATGAAGTCAGCTCTCCAACAGGAAAGTTACTTCCTGCACACGCTACTGCACAGGAACAGTACAATAATCAACTTTCTATGGAAGGATTTTTACCTACCTTGCTTACATCATTGTAAGTGATGTCACACACGTATAAATACCATCAAGGAAGGTAAAACAACTTACTTCATGAGAGAACCAGATAAAGGACCTGAAGCATACCTGGTACAATCATTCAAGTTAATCGACTAAAGATAATCTGGGCAGTGTGTTTTAGATTCACAGGAACCAGATTAGGGACCTGATACCTTGATGTTCCCATGACAGAAGTATAAGTCAATTGTACAGCTGGAAAGCAACTGCAAAAAGTGACTGTCTGCAACAGTGTAGCAGATATTGTAGTAGTCACTTTCCATTGAGATTGGACATCACCATTGTGAATGTACATCACTAAGGTAATGTATTGTGAGGTATAAACCTCATGCAAGGCACAAGATTCAGGTTCAACACTTGCAAATACAGAAAACGAAAATCCTCTCTCATGTGCTTGCAACAATCTCTCTCAAGAACAAAGCTGCTTCAACCTCAAGAACCGGATCCAAGATTGAAGATGTCTTAAGTCCTTAGGTTTGTTGAGTATTTGTTATTTGTTCTTCAATTGTAACTCATACCTTGCTTTCTTAGATGTTGTTTTAGGAAATCCAAAATAACAAACCCTCCAAGTTTGTGCCTTGCTAGAGTTAGTCGAGTTGTAAAGCCTTTGTAATAGAGTTATTACAAAGTGGCTTGTAATAGGATTATTACAAGTTAGAGTGTCACAAGCCTTTATAACTGTATAGTGACAAAGTGTCCTGTGGTGAGAGTATCCCAAATTAGTAAAATCCTTTTTAACTAGGGTGTCATAAAGTGGCTTGTGGTAAGAGTACCACAAGTTAGTTGGATTCTTTGTAATAGAGTCATTACAAAGTGGCTTGTAATAGGGGTTTACAAGTTAGTGAAGTTGAGAGCCTACAAGTGTAGGCCATGGTTTTTGTTCCCTTGAGTTGGGATTTTTCCAAGTAAAAATCCTCTGTGTTCTTTACTTTCTGTCGATCTACTGTGGGAACAATTAGAGAACATGATTCCCTATACTGGTTGGTTTTACAGTATGTTGCTTACAGTGGGAACTTATAGAGAATCTGGTTCTCTACACAGTGGGAACTTATCATGTGTATCATTTACATACTTGTTCAGTAGTTAGCACTGTACCAAGCTGATATAGGACCAGATTGCTATACAGTTTGGTTCATTAGTATTTTTAGAGGAAACTCATAGAGAACTCGGTTCTTTATACAGTCTGGTGGACGCTAAGTTTCTAACAAACAAAGATGTACTTCTTTCATCCTCTACTTGGTGGCATCCTCATTGGTCCACATAGATCCATATGGAGGAGATCAAATGGCCTTGAGGTACTAACTTCCTTTTTAGGCTTGAAAGAAGATCTGACTTGCTTTCCTTTACACATGCATCACACACCTTGTGATCCTTGAAGCTTTACTTGGACAGACCACGAACCATACTCTTCTTGAACAATTTATTCAGCAACGTAAAACTTGTGTGACCCCCTTCAGTGCCATAGTTCAGCATCATCATCAACAACACTTAGACAGCTGAGATCCCCATTTTGCAAGGACTCAAAGTCAGCGGCATAGATATTTTTGTATCTTTTGGC
Organism: Nicotiana sylvestris; assembly: GCF_000393655.2. Taxonomy (NCBI): domain Eukaryota; kingdom Viridiplantae; phylum Streptophyta; class Magnoliopsida; order Solanales; family Solanaceae; genus Nicotiana; species Nicotiana sylvestris. The sequence goes on from NC_091059.1 coordinate 7,740,193, forward strand.
CACTAACACCACTTCACTAGTCACAAGATTGGTGACTATGCATATTTTTGACACAAATTCCACTTTATTTCCCTTGTCACAGATTTGGGAAACACTCAGCAAGCTGTATTTCAACCCGTTCACATAGTACACATTTTCAATTGAGTGAGAGAGATTCCCAATCCTCCAACTCCCAAAATGTATCATTTCTTGCCATTTTCAAAGGATACATTCCCTCATTGTAGGGCCTTCAATGAAAGGAAATTGTTTGTACTTCCAGTCATATGCTTAGAGCAGTCACTATCCATGTACCTTTGTTGGCTGCTTCCTTTCACTGCTCCCTGCACAAGGAAATCAAGGGTTAGACTTAGGAACCCAAACGACTTTAGGTACCTTATAATGAGGAAATGGGTGAATGAGGAGCTTTTTGGTCCAAGCAGGCATCACACGTTTTTTATATGAGGGACCAGGTTCTCTAACAGTAGTTACCTTTTTAGCAAAAACTTTATTTTTCTGTTGAGACTAAAATCTGGCCTTACAGGTTTCCTTAAAATGCCCAGTATTACCACAGTGAGTGCAGAGCCAGTTATCAAGTACAGTAACGTACTTACTATGAGGATTGTAGGGAGTCTTTTCCCTTTGGAACCCGATTCCCTGCCTGTTTCCCCCATTGTTCGTATACATGGCAGTGATAGCATCAGAGGACCAGGTCCACTTGAGTGAATTTTCAAGATCACTCTTGACCCTACCTAAATCTTCTTGAAGTTGTTTGTTTTTCTCGAGTTCAACACACAATCTAGATTTCAGTGATTTTAGATCATCTTCAAGCCTAAGATGTGTTTCATTTGTAACTTCCTTTCCCTTTTGAAGAATCTCATGCCTACCTTCTCCTTTTAGCTCCTTAATTGTTTCCTTTAGGTCTACAACCACTACTAATAGGTCATCTCTCTCATGCTCAATATTAGCAACCTTCTCAGTTAACACTTCTTTCTTCTTTTTAACACACTCAATGGTCTCTTTTAGATCGACCACAACAACCACTAGATCATCTCTCTCATGTTCTATGTTTGCAATTTTTTCAGTTAAGACATCTTTTTCCCTTTTTAAACTCTCAACGGTTTCTTTTAAATCAACCACAACGATTACTGGGTCATCTCTCTTATGTTCTGCTTCTCCTAGTTCCACAGTTAATGCATATTTATTATTTATGACTATGATAAGCATCAATGAAAACATTTGCCAAAGACATAAGTTTTTTTGGAGAATAAGACTTCAGATTTCTTTGAACATCTAGAAAGTTTACCTCATCATCATCGTCAACTTCATCATCGTCAGATTTTGCCACCACGACAAAGATTGAGTCATACTCAACTGCTTCACTTTCCACTGCCATCATGGAGCTATCACCTTGATTATCATCTTCTTCAGATTCGCTGGAAAAGTCTCCCCATGCAGCAAGAGCTTATTTCACAATATTGTCAGCGACATCTTTTCTCTTGAATCGTTTGTCAGGAACTGGGTTCCTCTTAGCTGCTTTGTCAGTGTTGTGTTTGTACTAATCTTGCTTGAGGAGAGGACAATACTTGATGAAATGTCCTGGCTTACCGCACTTATGAAATAGGTCATAACCTTTTGGCTTGCTGGAGCTGCTCCTTTTTGGAATACCTCCATTTCTGCAAACCATTTTCTGAAACCTTTTTTGTAGTAGGTCATATTAGTATCCTCACCACCTGAGTCATTGTTGTCCATCTTGAGGACCACGTTCTTCTCCTTTTTGGGCTCTCTTCTCTCATTATCCTTCTTCTTCTTCATTTCATAAGTCTTCAGATTGCCAACAAGTTCATCAATGGTCAGCTTCTGCAGATCCTTTGCCTTTGTGATAACATTTACTTTGCTTTCCCAGGAACCAGGTAATACACTAAGTATCTTCCTAACAGGTTTGTTCCTGGGGATGATCTCTCCTAGAGAGTGAAGCTCACTGATGATAGATATGAAGCGAGTGTGCATATCCTGAATAGACTCATCGTCCTTCATCTTGAAAATCTCATACTCTGTGGTTAGTATGTCAATCTTCGATTGTTTTACTTGTGTTGCCCCTTCATGAGCTACTGGAGAGCTTCCCAGATCTTCTTAGTAGATTGATATGCTGAAATCCTGTTGTACTCATCTGGTCCAATACCACAAATGAGAATTTTCTTAGTTCGAAAGTTCTTTTCTATAGCCTTGCGGTTAGCATCATTGTATTCCTTTCTTGTTTTAGGAACTGTCACTGTGGGGTCTCCAATGGTCTTCATAGAAACTAAGGGTCTATCACAGATGATATCCTAGAGCTCTGAGTCTTCATCTATGATGAAGTCGTGCATCCTTGTCTTCCACCATCCATAGTATTGGTCGTTGAACCTTGGTGGTTTGTAGGGTAGATTGACTTTCTTTAAAGTTTGGCGGAGCATCCATGAGGATCCTTTCTATTTGTTAGCCTGATAGAAAGAACCCGCTCTAATACCAATTGATAGAAACTAAGGATCCACCAAACTATATAGAGAACCAGGTTCTCTATTAGTTCCCACAGAACACACACACACTGCAGTAAGTAAATGATACAATAGAGTTTTACGTGGAAAACTCTCAACTCACGGAATTAAAAACCACGATCTACCCTTGTAGGATTTCAACTTCACTACTGAGCAAACTTCAGATGACAATCTATTGTAACCTAGGAATTAACCTCTTAATCCCTCACTAACTAGTACAACTTTATTACAAGCCACTTTGTAATAACTCTATTACAAAGATTTTACAACTCAACTAACTCTAGCCAAGGCACAAACATAAAGGTTTATGATTTACAAAGGTTTCCTACACAGTGCTTCTAACTAAGCTAAGTAGGAATTACAAGGAAGGTGTTTTAACAAAGGTGAAACACAACTAAGGACATTAATGACTCAATACAGGGAACTGGTCCATTATGTTGTTCTTTGTTCTTGATGCCCTTGAGAATCACTTGCCAGATTAATTGCTCACTTGAGAGAGTGCTTGATAATTCTTCAATATGCAAGTGATGTTTTACCTTTGCTTAAATGTTAATATTGCATAGGTGACATCATTTGAATAATGTAAGCATGTTTGGTACAAGGGCATTTTCCATAAAGTTGACTGCCTTACTGTTTGCTCTACTGCACGTGCAGGAACCAACTTTACAGCTGTCTGGGGGTTGACTGGTACAGTCACTAAAGAAACTGGTGTCCATTTGTTCCCTCTACTATTTCTCTTGACTCTGGAGAATTGAACCATATCCCCGACTTGAGGCTTGTTGATCTTGAGTCCTTGAGGATGTATAACAGATTCCCTATCTGGTTCTTAATGTTAAGTTTATTAGATCATCAAAATATAACAGGGATACATATAAGCCTATCAAATTTGTAATTAGGGAATGAGTTTATCCCACGTTCATACCCTCCAAAAACTTTAAGTAAGTTTATCTTATATCTATCGCTAATAGATACAATAATAATGTAGTCTCATCTGATGTTTATATAAAACCAATGAATACAAGATATGTATATTTTATACACATATTTATCGCTTTAACTATGTTGAAATTGATACCTTCAATTCCAATTCTCATCGTTCTCATCTCGAGGATTCACAAAAGAAAAGCAAAACAATAGAAGAGTTAGGAAGAGAGGGTTTTGATGAAAGCAAGAAGAAGGTTCAGGAATATAGACAATTACAAAAGACTAAAAACTTACTCTCTCAATTATCTGATAAAGTTAATGGGACACGTGGAACTGCCCAACCCACAAGATCAAACACTAAAAGACTCAACCGGAGCCTTTTGACTGTTTTGAATAGAGCTTGCAAAAATGCAAATACCAAGTGGAGGAATGTGTTCTTTTAGATCAGATATTGCTGCTTCACCACAGACGTTAGATCAGACTGATTTATTACACAAACCACCGGATATATATAGGAATTGTACAACCAGTACATTAGCTGTATTGGTACAATAGATGTATACTAAATAGGTACAATAACTGGATTTGGATTATATTGTATAGCCAATAGATAATGTACAAATATAGCAAGTTTTTCTTTTCTACTTTTAGCAAAATACTTGTAATAGATACATTACACTACAACAATGAAAATACAAGGAAAGTTTTCATAAATTCAGCCTCTAAATTCCTACATGGTATCAGAGCAACTCTGAGATCCTAATATCTTAGTTGCCTTCTTCTTTCTTTCTTTCTTTCTTTCCTTTCTTCATCTTCTTCAATCCAAGTTTGGAAATGGGTTCAACATCTTATGTAACCTCTGCAAGCATTGGAAACACTGCTAATATTGCGCCAGACCACTCTCACCCTTTCTTTCTTCATGCATCAGATTCAGCAGGGATAAACTTGATAAACTATAACCTTCAATGGAAAATGGTATGGAGGATGGAGAAGGTCCATATTGATTTCCCTTTTTGCAAAGAACAAAATAAGGTTCATAGATGGAACTCATATTGCACGAGCTTCAGATTCAACAGACTTTAAATTATGGAGTAGATCAAATACTATAATCATATCATGGTTGCTTAACTCATTGTCATAAAAAAAATAGCTGACAATATCATATATTCTAAGACAACAAGAGATATGTGGAAGAAGCTTGAGGACGGGTTTAGACAGTCCAATGGAGAAAAACTTTATCACCTGTAGAAGGAGTTAAGTGATTTAGTGCATGAGTCAAATGACATTACAAGATACTTCACAAAAAATCAAAGGATCGTGGGATGAACTAGACGCCCTAAATACTAATATTAACTGCATTTGTGCATGTCAGTGTGGAAGAAAAACAAAGGTGGCAAAGTCTCTTCAAGATGGGAGGTTGATTCAATTTTTGATGGGTTTGAATGATGTTTACTCAACTATTAAGAGTAACATAATAATGATGTCACCACTGCATTATGTCAACCATACATATGCACTTCTGATGAAAGATGAGAAACAAAGAGAGGTCTATGTAAACTCACAATTCCTTAGAGAGTTTGCATCATTCTTGGATGGAAATCAAGGTAGTTTCAATCAGAATCTGAAAACTTTGAGTCCAAAGAAAAGAGGAACAATCTACTTTGCTCTCACTGCAAGAAAACTAGACACACAGTAAGTGCTATAGGATAATAGGATTTTCAAGTGATTTCAAGTTCATTAAAGCTAAGAGATTTCAGGGAAATGTGAGAAGCAATGCAATTTTCTCAACAGAGAGAGAACAAGACCAAGGTGCAAACTCATTTGATGCGGGAAACAAGGGGCAACAAATCACTCAACAATAATACTCACATCTCATGCAACTTCTTCAGAATGTGAATAACCAGGCAGGAACATCAGACTCAGAGATTGCAACAAATGTTGCAAGTTGCTCTAGTAATATTTTCAAGAACTCAATTTACAGAATTGTTCATTTCAACCAAATCACCTAGATATTGGACACTGGTGCAACAGAGCACACGTGTTTTGTTTCAATGACTTTCTTAGAACTAAAACCTCTTTTTTTTTTTCTTTTTGTCAATATTCCCAACTTATTTAGGGTTAAAGTCACTCAAACTGAAAGTGTCATTCTTAACTCTAATATTTCTCTTAGGAATGTACTATTTGTCCCTAGTTTCAAGTATAATCTTATTTCACTTTAAAGATTATGTCAACGATTACAATATTTGCTAATCTTTTCTTCATATGGTTGTCTATTGCAGGCCCCTTCAATTAAGAGGCCTCTGGAGTTTGATGAAGCTAAAACAAGCTTTTATCTTCTAGAGTCTATTATTTAGCATCCTATGAAGTTAGCTTCAGAGAATACAGTTTCTTTATGTAGTTAAGAACACCCAAGTTAGTTTTCAATTTCTAGTTGTCTTTCAATTTGTGTAAAGAATGCTTCTGATGTAAGGTTGTGGAACCTTATATAAGGGCACATGCTATTTTCAGCAATAAAGAATATTTGTTCAAAATCATTGTCTCCCTTTAATTTTGATTCTACTTGCAATAGTTGTCCATTAGCAAGACAATCAAGGTTTCCATTTTCATCCAATGAAATCAGTTCTAGAAATGTCTTTGAATTAATGCACATTGATACTTGGCCCCATACAAAATACCTACACATGATGGACATAAATATTTTATAAATATAGTTGATGATTATAGTATAGGTACATGGAGCTATCTCTTAGAAATTAAGAACAATGCATTTTATCTACTGAAGTCTTTTTTTTGTCCATGGTGGAGAGACATTCAATACAAAAGTAAAAGTAATTAGATTAGACAATGTTTTAGAGCTTGGGAGAGTGCAATTTCCTTAGTTTTTTCTTGCATCTCATGGCATAATTCTTCAGACATCATGTGTTCATACTCCACAATAAAATGGGGTTATGGAGAGGAAATATAAACATCTATTAGAAGTTTCTAGGGCACTACTACATCAATCTAAGGTGCCTATGTCCTATTGGGAGAATGTTTGTTAACTGTAACTTTTTAAATCAGTAGATATCCCTCCAGAATTCTTAAGAACAGAACACCATATCAGATTTTGTTTGGGGGTTACCCTCTTATTCATTTCTAAGAAGCTTTGGTTGTCTGTGTTACACTTCCACAATTTCAAACAACAGAGAAAAGTTTGAACCTAGAGCCAATGTATGTACATTTATGGGATATCCTTATGGAAAGAAGGGATATAAGTGACAAAATTAAAGAGAAAGAGAATGATAGTATCTAGATATGTAAAGTTTTATGAACCCCATTTTCTGATTCTTTTTTCTCCAACAATGAACATTCTGCACTTTTATTTTTCAGTCCAGCACCTTCACAAAACCAATTTGAATTCACGCCTTCAACTACTAAAGATATCAGTGATATCCCTTCTCATCCAACAGTTGTCTCAGACCCTCATCTCACGTTTGACTATTCCTCTCATCCCATTTCACCAACTAGAGAGTCCACAACTCCTATATTATCCTTCTTATTCTCCCATCTCACCAATCAGACAGCGTCCTGCACAAGTTCCTGAAAGTCATTTAAAGCTATCAGAAAGGCCATATACAAGACCATGATATTTAAATGATTATATATGCAATTCGGTTTATCTTACTGATTTTACAGACTCTTGCTTTAACCAACCCATTGTCCCCCCAACATACTCCTTTTCTGCTTTATCAACTACCAACCAGCAGGTTATAAACTCCATTGTTAATATCATTGAACCAACTAGTTTCTATCAATTATTCGTGCATCCAAGATGGAAACATGCAACGAAGTTTGGAATTCAAGCTCTAATTGATAATCAGAATTGGGACATTGTTGAATTGCCAAAACGAATAAAGGATTTACCTTGTAAGTGGGTGTATAAGATAAAACATAAGTCAAATGAAAACATAGAAAAATTAAAGTCAAGATTGATAATTAGAGGGGACATTCAAAGGGAAGAGATTGATTTCAATGAAATATTTAGCCCTTTGGTAAAGATCACCACTATTAGATGCATTTTGACAATAGCAGTTAAGAAAGGTTAGAGAATTTCACAACTAGATGTAAATAATATATTTCTGGATGGTGAGTTGGAAGAAGAGGTCTATATGAGATTTCCTGCGGGAATGGCTTGCCCCTGATATGTATGTAAACTTAAAAAGTCTTTGTATGGACAAAGGCATGCATCACGACAGCGGGTATGCAAGGCTTATAACAACTTTGAACTTCAAAGATTTTGTCCCTTCTATGAACGAATATTCATTGTTTTTAAAAGGACATGCACTTATATTTCTATCGTTGCAGTCTATGTAGATGATATCATCCTAACGAGGAACAATCTTGAGGAATTGTTTGAATTAAAAGGTTTTCTAGACTAGGAATTCAAAATCAAAGATCTAGGAGATTTACATTATTTTTTGGGTTTGGAAATACTTTGAGAAATGCGTGGAATGATAGTCAGTTAGAGAAAGTTTACCATGGAACTCTTGGATGAGTATAATTGCAGTCATCTCTCAATGGTTTCATCACCTTTGGATCCTTCATGCAAATTGAGTGCGAAGTCTGGAGAATTGCTTAAGGATCCAACTTCATATCAGAGAATTCTTGGAAAATTAAACTACTTGACTCATATTCGACTAGATCTTCTTTTGCGGTGCATCATTTAAGTCAATTCATGCAACAACCTCCCACTTCCTATTTCTCTGCTGCTCTTAGAGTGATTCGCTATTTGTGTTTAGATCCATGTTAAGGGTTCTTCATTTCAGGAAATCCTTCACTCACTCTGTTAGCATTTTACGATGCTAATTGGGGTTCTTCTATAGACCCGCGATCGATTAGTCGATTCTTCATCACTCTTGGAGGATCTCCCATCTCCTGGAAATCAAAAAATAATCCTCGGTATCTCTCTCTTCCGCCGATGTAGAATATCATTCCATGAGAAGAATGTGGCAGAAATTACTTGGCTGACTCGTGTACATACACATCTGAACACTCCTCCATCTCTTCCCATTTTGGTACACTCTGACAGCCAAGCATCAATCCATATTGCTCGGAATATGGTCTTTCATGAAACGACCAAGAATGTGGAGCTTGATTTCCACTTTGTTAGGCAATAATTCATCTCTGGACTGATCTCTCTCGTTTGTCCCTGCATCATCACAACTAGGCTATCTATTCACAAAATCTTATTTGATTTTTGGCAAGTTGCGGGTTGCTTTTTTTCCCTCCAATTTGAGGGGGAGTGTTGAAATTGAAACCTTCAGTTCCAATTCTCATTGTTCTCATCTCAAGGATTCACAAATGAAAAGCAGAACAATGGAAGAGTTCGAAAGAGAGAGTTTTGATGAAAGAAATAAGAAGGTTCAGGAATGTAGACAAGTACAAGAGACTAAGACTGAGTCTCTCAATTATCTGATAAAGTTAATGGGACACGTGAAGCTGCCTAGTCCACAAGATCAAACAGTAAAATACTGAACAAGTGCTGTCCGATTGTTTTGAATAAAGCTTGCAAAAATGCAAACAAGTCAAGTGGAGGAATGTGTGCTTTTAGATCAGATATTGTTGCTCCATCACAACCGTTAGATTAGGCTGATTCATTGCACAAACCAACATATATATATATATATATATATATATATATATATATATGTATGTATGTATGTATGTATGTATATGGGAATTGTACAATCAGTACATTAGCTATATCGGTACAATAGGTGTATACTAAATAGGTACAATAGCTGGACTTGGATTATAGCGTATAGCCAATAGATAGTGTACAAATATAGCTATTTTCTTTTCTGTTTTTAGTAAAATACTTGTATAAATACATTACAACTACAAGAATGAAAACACAAGGAAATCCAGTCTCTAAATTCCTACACCATATTTAAGTGATATAAGCATTTTTGCTTTAATCTTTAACAGTAAAATTGCATGGTTTGGTGTAAACACCGGGAGAAAATAAGTTAGACCTTCTTTTGATCGGCCTTCCCCAGACTAGAACTGAAAGGACATACCGCCCCCAAAGGATTATGCAGAGCAAGCGAAAGAAAATATAATGTCGCGAGCTAGTATTCCTGCATGAAAATGGACGCGATATGGCACAACAACTTTCATTCAAACAAGCCTCAGATCTGATTCAGTAGCAATTCTATCTCATTTTTCTGGATCAAAGCCCAGTCCTCATCTTTTCAAGAGCTGCTCATGGCTTTCAGACAACTATCTTATCAAATTTCTAGTTTATTATCGAGGGCGACCAAATATGAGATAGGTTGCAGGTACTCTTTGTTCTCTCTCTTTTCTTTATGGGCATGCAAGTATTTACCTAATAGATATTTTTTTTGTCCCATTTGTGTTACATACTTTTCATTTTAGTCTATTCTAAAGAGAGTAATACCTTTTTATTTTTTGAAATTATGTAATCCTAGCATCCCCATTTTACACTTAATGACATGAAACTTGTTGGGATACATTTGATATCAAAGTTTGTTCTTTTATAAATAGAAAAAAATGGAAAAAAATAAGTACTTTCATTATCATTCATTGTCGATACACAAGATTTTTTCTTAACTCCCTATCACCGCTCATTTCAAAGAATAATTTTTGTACTTTGGATATATTTGGATTCCATGAAAAGAGTTTCTTTAATTTTTTTAAACCTTGTATCCAATGAAACACCTTTACATAAAATAGGATGGAAGGAGTACAAAATCTATGCTTCCATTCCATGTGGAATTGCTGTGTTTCTGTAGCTTTGCGTTGCCTTTGATTGTCTCTGTTAACACTTTGGACTATCTATCTATGTAGTAGAAGTTCAACAGAAAGCAAAAAGAGGAATAAATGAATGAAGATGAAATTTGTGGTGGTTTGTAGTCATATTTTCTATAATTAAATTGTTCCAAACGTTGAGTTGACTTAAGATTAATTAAATTGTTGCAGTTGTCTTCCCTTTTACCTGCATTTAGTTACTTGAATCAAACTTAGTTATACTAGACTACTATGTCTGTAATTAGAAAAAAGAATGCCACTTGATTAGAAACTGAAAAAAAAAAATGTCAGAAATGAATAAATAACTTTACCTTCGACAGATATCAATAGTGTACGTAGAACTATTACATCTATCAAAGAATTGAAGTTTTGTTATATATATTCTATTTTCCACTGTCAATGATATTCTAGCAGATATTTTAACAATACAGGATAAGGTTGAAGTGCAAAACTAATTCGTCGTCCAGTAATCTGGAGGGTTATAAGAATTTGTTTCATATTCAGTTTCCTAGTAAAAGACGAGCATGGTCTGAACAATAAAAAACGAGGCAAATAACCATTCCATAAGGTTCATAATATTCATGAAAATAGAAGCAAACATGAAATGGAGTATTATTTATTTATAGCATCTGAGGTGATGAACCAGAAGTACAACTACTTATTTTGTGTTACAGCAATCAAGAACCACAAGAGCAAACATAGCATTTTTTTGTTTTGTTTCAGAAAACCACAATCCATGACATTGGGATTCCTATCTTAAGGTCTTGTTCAATGGCCTTGATCTGTTTCCTTTGAGTCGGACATGCAAGAACAATCAGGGCAAGGACATTCAACTTTCTCATCTATTGTGCTAGTCATGCAAGAGCAATCAGGGCAAGGACATTCTACTGTAGTCAGCAGATTTCTTGTTCTTGGGAAGTTCAAATTCACAGTGTATTTCTTGGCAAAGACGCTCGACTCAATGGTACCCGGAGTTTCAACATGAGTCTCAGTCAACTGGCTACTGCTGAAATAGAAGCAAAGCGCGAAAACCATGAAAAGCAATGCAACTGAAATTTTCTTAGCCATGGATCCAAAAATTTAAATTAGTCCCTTCTGTAATACTTTTACTAGTGATGTGGATGCTCAAAGCAATTAAGTTGTTGAAATTTATAGCGATAGATTGCCTATAATGTTCGATTTTAGGATTGAAATAATTAGTACTAGCTGCAGGGATATCGATGTTGTATCAGTATATGCCTTTTGGAATTAGTGTTTCGGCTGTCTTTAATATAAAAAGTGATGCCAATTTATCTTGGAAGCTTAAGATGGTGTTTGATGCCACCTATGGACAAAAGAAAGCATCAATCAAAAAGACTGCAACAACAAACAACAACATATCCACGTATTCCCACAAGTGGGGTCTGGGGAGGGTAGAGTGTACGCAGACCTTACTCCTACCTTATGTAGGTAGAGAAGCTGTTTTCAATAGATCCTAGGCTTAAGTCGATCAAAAAGACTGCCTAATAAATATTTAGCTTTATGGCGTTAATATATCTGAATATCTGTCATAAGCTGAACAAGTCTTGATTGTCAACCACTTTCTGATATCTTCTGTCAGTGAATAGTTTCTACAGATGTTGTTGTTGTTGAAATGAGATTGTCTTATACTTCATAAGAGTTAAATAAAGGAAGTTTCGAATTGGCAAGAATTTATTTCACCAAATAAGACTATTCACAGCAATAGTATCAATTTTCAGAAACTAAGCCATCATGCAGCCAGTTTCTCATCATCAAGAAAGCCTCTTCTGCATCTTTATCGTCGTCTAAAGATTGTGGTCGATGGGCAAAACCATGACCCCGTCCCTCAAAAACCACAACTTTGCAACCATTGGCATTTTTCTCGACCTCCCTCAACACATTTACAGGACAAAGTGAATCGTTATCACCTGCAATGAGTAGTAGCGGAACCTTAATCTTGCTAGCAACAGATACGTCAATCCGTGTGCCATAAAATGAGATCCCAACACCAAACTGAGAACCCTGGTCTTGAGCCAATATGTCTATTAATAGGCCACCTCCAAAGCAAAATCCAATGACACCAAACTTCTTTGAGATTCCTGCAGCCACAAATTCATTGACCATCCATTTTGTCGATGTGAAGATGTCTCTCACAACCCGTTGTTTGTCTAGGTTACCACGCCATTGCTCAAACGAAGCCTGAGATTTGTCCTTTCCCCATGGATTGCCACGAAACAAATCTGGTACCAGAACACTGCAAAATTATTCAATAAACACCGTCAAACAACAGAGGAATTCAATTCAATTCCTAACTAAAAGGGCTTGACATAACAATGAAGCTGAAAACAATAGTACTAATGGATATAACTTACACACACTGACAATGTATAAGATAGCACGTATCCTGTCTTATTTTTCAAGTTACTAATCCCACTTTTCATGGACGGTTACTTATAGTTATCTTTTAGGTGTCCTGATATGTAAAAGGAAGTCACAAATCATTATTAATATGCTACAAATTTTGGTTGTTTGCATCACTTTCTTGCACATGGTATGAAGTAAGACAACCAAACGAGATACATTTTAAATAGAAAAGGAATAGCAGAAGGACTAAATTACTTACTTGTACCCATTGCATGCAACGCGATATGCAAAATCTCTGGTAAATGAGTCCTCATATCCAAAGATATCAGATAAGAGCAAAATGCCAGTACCATTGTTGTTCTTTACCGCGTTGCAAAGATAAGCATCAATGCTATCAACTCCATCCTCAATGGAAAGCTCAACTCCGTTAACCAATTCACAAGCCTCATCCTCTACTTTCACATTGCAACTAAAGATTTTGCATTTCCTAGGCTTTCTGAAGGATAACGAAAACCCCCAACACTTCACGTAGCTTTTCTGGACAATAACTGAAGCTTGACAGTCAGCCCTTTCTCGACAATTATCAACTTAAACAACACAAATTATCATGCATGAACTGAAGTTACAACTTAAAAAGGTACAACTTTGTTTGTTCCTTTCTACATACAAAATGTACGCGCCTTCTCTGATCGATTTAAAGTAAACTAGGAAATATGGCATACTTCAAACGTAATTAAGAATTTCATAACCACTTAGCTTTTAGCAGATTAAAACATAATATAATCTCTCCATAAACCTGTTGCCTTTTGATCTCAATTTGAAAATTATATACTTAAAGTCGAAAGAAACCCCAGCCTCCAGAGGCGGACAAAGGATTTGAATTCTATGGATTCGAACTCATTGTATTGTTCCAGTTATGGATTCATATATGCTATTTGTTCTTACTTTAGATAATTTTTTACTCATAAATTTATGCTACGCGTCGAAAGTACTGGGTTCGGATGAACCCGGCACTGCTACGCTGAACCGCCCCTGCCAGCCTCGTCATACTGGAGAGTATTGCCATAATAATAGAAAACAGGATAGAACTTTTTCCTGCAGTTTATTATTTGACCAATCAGCCACATTACACAATGTTGTATTTTCATGTCAAGACTACCTAGTCTTTCAATTTAATCAATGTTCAAAACTACAACAACAACAACAACCCAGTAAAATTCGACAAGTGGGGTCCGGGAGGGTAGAATGTACGCAGACCTTACCCCTACCCAGAGGGGTAGAGTGACTGTTTCCGAAAGACCCTCGGCTCGAGAAGAAGAAAAATAAACAATAGACTATAGATCAGTGACAGCAATAGAAGATAAAAAATAGTAACAACATCGTAAGAAATAGAAAAATAGATGTAAAAGCAATAACTATAAACAACAATACTACCGTAGGAAAGACTGAGGAAACTACTTACTAACAACCCACAGCGAAACATCAACAAGCCAGCCCCGCCCCGGAAAAAAAAATGCTCGACTCCCTCCTAACCTACAATTCTAATGCTCGACCTCCACCCCTTTCTATCCAGAGCCACGTCCCCAAAGAAAACATGTTAAATTTTGATGGAGATCAACAATCCAAGTCCAATTGGCACTATTGTTTCCTTGTTATGATCATTGTCTATTCCATGATATTTATAAAATGGGCATCCGACAAATCAGCTAGAGATAGTGCTGCTAAGTAAAGTGACAACAACAGACAGGGGAATGGGCAGTACAAAAAATTGGACAAAATTGAGAAGAAGATAAAAGAAGGGAGTTCTCAGATTGATAACATCAGCAGCTATCAAGAAATCACTAGTAGACTAGTATAATAAGCTGAGTGTAATGTGTATTCTGCAATTACCGACTTAAAATCCTGAATTCGCCTGTAGGAGTATGCTTTTCATATCCCAATTTTGCTATGATGCTAAATACTTACACTTATGGTCAGAGGCGGAGCCATGATTTCAACCATATGGGTTTTAGATTCTAGAACGATGATTTCAAGTGCTATTAACTAGGTTCTAAATTTAATATTTGTACATATTTAGTGATTTTGAAGGGGAGCCTTGGAGCAACGCTAAAGTTGTCTCCGTGTGAGCTATAAGTCACTGGTTCGAGTCGTGGAAACAGCCACGGATGCTTGCATTAGGGTAGAGTGTATACATCACACCCTTTGGGGTTCGGTCCTTCTCGTCCCTGCATGAATGCGGGATGCTTTATACAACGAGCTACCCTTTTTATATTTAGTAAATTTTTTAACACAAATACATTTGATTGATCCTATAGCCGAGCTTCTAGCTCCGTCATATGTATAAAAAGCAACATTTGGCCTATATGCACAATATAATTTCGACGAAGAATATTCAACTGATCATAATTAAAGTCAGAAAACCTACTGAAAATGGAAGATGGAATGGAGCATCAAGCGGTCGCAAGAATGTCCCCCTCCTATTAAGGAGAATGCTGCTACTACTTGTAGTTGCTGGAGCTGTATACAGAAGGGCCGACTCCATTTTTCCAACTCTCTTGTTTTGCTAAAGCAAGTGAAGAAGCTATTAATGTGCTAAATACAGAGAAAAAAGAAAGGTGACTAGTGGACAATAATAATGCATGGCATGGAGAAAATATCTTTGCCTCAAGAATTAGAGCCTCAAATGTGAAATATCTCAATCTTTTTTCTTTTTTCTTTCTTTCTTTGACGACAAGGACTTCAAGCCTGATAATTGCAGTAAACTCACTAAGGCGTCTTTTGTTGGGTGTATAAGAATAGTGCGGAATAAAGTGTATTAGTAATGCAGAGATTAATAATGCATGAGTTAGTAATGCAAGCATTAGTTATGCAGATATTATCTTTTATCTACTGTTTGGTATAGTGTATTAAAAATTATAATGCATTGCATAATTTTTAAGAAAAATAGTTGTTTACAAAAATACCCTCCATATTCTCTAGCTTTGAGGGACTTTGAGGATAATTTTATCTTTACCGTACAAATACATGCATTAATAGCTTGGTATTACTAATGTCATGTTTTTTTATGCATTACAAGGATAATACTAAATATGATGTATAACTAATACAAGCATTAATTATACACAGATTGAAAAAATATATCAAACAAAGTATTAGTAATGCACCGAACTAATGCTTGCATTATTTTTTCTAATACCTCAGGCCAAATGACCCCTAAGTTAGTTTCTATAGTATAATGGAAATGTCATCCAAAATTAAATAGCAAAAAACCAAATTTGTCTTGTATTTAGGTGAAGTGACTAAAATAAATTTTGTGATAAAAAGTCACCCAAATTACGTAATTGTAATAACACACAAGAACTAGTAATTTTCCGTGATACTTGGGCAAAATTCAGTATTTTTGACTGTAGCAAATAATAATTTTATGGCTTTTGTAATACTTAGACAAAGTTGAGTTAATTTTCTTTTTTTTTCTTTGGCCTCGTCAACTCAACGTTAACTTTGCCTACGCGACAGGGCACAACTTGACATAAATTGTCTCTTAGCACGTTCATTATGTGCTTGTTTTTGCTCTAGGGAATTGAACCCAGGACCTTTTCTAACTTAAGACTCAACAAAATCAATAGACTAAGGCTATTTAGTCTATTTCTTATCCAAAAATATGAGGATTAAAGTTATTATTCATGTTCTTCTATAAATTTCGACACCGCTTATAAATTTTGTTAAAATAGCACGGGTTAGCCAGTTTTCGGATTGGTCATTCAAAAATAGCTAGCGTTTGCCAAGTCATTGAAAAATAGCTACTATTTTGCTGCAACAGAGACCGCTCCAGCATAATATACTGGTGTTCGGTGCACATGTGTATGAACTTCCAGCATATTATGCGTTTGACCAGTATACTTTGCTGGCTCCAGTTTACTGGAACTCCAGTATATTATGCTGGAGTATTTTTTCGGATTCTGAACAGTATTTTCATTCAGATTTATCTTTACATGAAAAGTTGCTAAATTTTGATTACTTTTGGAACTATAGCTATTTTTGAACGACCACTTGTAAATCTGAATATTTTTGAATTTCTCCCTAAATTTTTTTGACGTACGCGTTTGACCAGTATTTTAATGCAATGAAGTGATAGGTGGCTAAGCCCCCGAGCAATTTGGGGTAGAGGCTTGATTGATGTTGACTCAACGTTATCTTTGTCTAGAACAAGATATTTTGCTTTGCTAAAACAAAGCTATAAATGAGCATTTGATTACTTTCCCATAGTAGAAAGGCCTTCTTAAAACAGTAAGCAAAGTGAAACAGTATTCAATAGTACTTGTTTTTCAAAATAAGAGGAGAATTAGATTTTTCATAATTCCTTTTATTAATGAAGAATCAACCATGCTCACCCAAACCGTTTAAATTAATATATATATATATATATATATATATATATATATATAAATAAAAAAAATTGTGTGTAATCATTATATAACTTATGTGGCTAGAAAAAAAGTAAACTGTAAATCGGCTAATCGTGTAAAGATCCCTTTATTAATAAAGGTCGGAGTAGTTGTTTTAAAGAATTTTCAACCTTAAAGAAACAAAATTAATCAATGTAAAATCGCATAATTTTCTCTAATAAACGGTAGCCATCACCTAGCTTGTTTGGCTAAGTTTTTCCAAGGCAAAAAGTTCCTTTTTTTTTTCTTTCAAAAAGAGGACTTCTTTCTCAAAGTTGAGGTGTTTGGTTAAATTTTTAGGAAGAATGAAAGAGCTAAAAAATTTTGAAAAGTTGAAAAAAAATAGCTTCTTCCAAAAAGTATAAGCAAAAGTTGTTTCTAAGTTTCCTCTTGGCAAAAATACCCTTAGCAAAAATTATATCTAAACATAATTCTACTAACATATAAGCATTTCTTTTTATTTTTTAGAATAAATTCATAATAATGGTGACTTTTGGGGGTGAATACATATATATATTTGTTCAATGATGTATTTAAACCATTGAAAGAATAAAGTACTTTCAATTTAATTTTCATATTTTACTTAATAAAAATGAAGAACTTAATTATAGTCTTTCACAATAAATATTTTAAATTATTTATCTACTTCAATAATATTTTAATATTAAGTAAAAAATTCCATGCCCTTATTTGTAATTTGACACTTAAAATACTATTTGAAAAGCTTGGCCAAACACATTACTACTTAAAGGTGCTTTTCATCTATGATGAACAGACTCAAAAATACTGCCACACCCGTATCAGATTCTCCAAAAATACACTACTTTTGGAAAATTCGACATGCACCCGGCGATATTTCCGGGGAGTCCGAACAACATAGCTTTTCATTGAATTAAACCAGCACTTTGCTGAATAAACCCTGTAAAATAAATAAATTGTTCCCTTGTGAATATTACATACTATGCCTTCCTTGAAATGCCAAAGTCTTGCTCTCATATACAATGGACTACTGATATTAGTAATCCTAATAACTGTCCTTGTTTTCTTGATGAAACTGTCGAGGCTCTTCTTTAAACTTGAAGATGCATAACACTGAGCTGAAACCTCTCTTGGCAAACATTTTTCTTCTGTTTTGAGCATCCTTTCCCAAACGAATATATACATGATCCCTCGCCAAACAAATATATACATGACAATGTCATGATGTCTATACGGCTTCTCTTCCGTTAACAAAATTTAATGGACTAAGAATAGGAACCTAGTTCATACTTTCATGCAAAGTTTCATGTTCATGAGCTAGGAACCCTGTTCAGCAATTCGTTCATGACCGGGAATCTAAAGATTGAATTGCAAGCTTGGCTGCTACCAAGGAAATATTTTCTTGCACATATCCTATGGAATCTTCAAGTCTCTCTAGGGTATCCCTGATGTCCATTGCTCTCAACTTCTTTTTTTGCAGCTTCTGCAATTCTGACTCAGAGGATCCTGCGAAAAAGGAAAGGTAATACAAGATTGAAAATAAGAAACAAACATATTTGATCATCAATTGCTTTCTCAAATGCTGGAAAGCTCCTCATGGTTTCCACGCAATTCATAACTACATCAGCCATCCTGCATCTTGTACCATTTAGTGAAATACCATTATAGCACATCTTATGCATGCAACTTGCAAGGATATCTCTGACATAAGGATTACCCCTTCTGGTTGAGAGAAATTGATGAGGATCGAGAAGTAACCTTCTCTTTCGTTCAACATAGAAACAAGGGAGAAGAAATGTTTCTTGCTACTAAATATAGTCCCTATGGATGTCCCAACTCCCTATGCTCTGTGAAAGTTGGGATCTTTCTTATACTATTTCCCTTTTGTTTAGGCACATATCTAAATATAGGTTTTGGAACTGAAACACCCAAAAAAGGAATGACAGTATTGATGTTCATCTGAAAAGTCGGGAACTATTATTTTACTGTTAAATACCTTTAAGTATTATTTTGATTTGGCTCCAATCCAAAATAAACTAGTGCATTTCAGTATATTTAGATAGGAAATAAACTGTACCTCAATCTAGGGGCTGTCTGTCCTGTATTAGACATTTGGTAAGGTAGATAAGAGGAGGCAAAACAATAGTCCAGATTTTGGTTTGCCCAACTAAATTTAGTCCAAAGGCATTCAATAATTCAATCCACGGGGACATTCCAATTCAATGCGTGTTGTTTCAAGAGTTAGTGCAACGTTGGGTTTTGGATGAACAGTAATTACACACCCACATGTTTAGATCAAACTAACAAACCTTAACAGACTTCAAAATGCAGCAATTATTTAAACAAGAATTGCGGAATCTAAACAAGCAAATGCAGCAATTATTTAAACAAGAATTGCGGAATCTAAACAAGCAGATTCCATAAATCCTGTCCCGAACCTAGAGTTTATAAGTATATGTGGGATATCAGCCTTTGAGTTAATCAAACTATGCAGCAGTTTGAAGAAACTAATCTGAAATATTGCACTCCCATTGATATTTATTATAGCTGGACTCGTAAGAAACATGATACCATTCCATTCAGAAGTTGCGTCAAACACCTTTGACTGAGATGAGGATAATACATAATGTATAGATATCCTTGGAGACTGACTACTTACCAGAAACAGGTTGAAGTGCTGCAAAGGATACAAGCTCAGGGAAAGGTGGAATGAAGCTGTTGTCGCAATCCGGAACAGGTGTCTTCTCAGACCATTTCAAAGAGTTTGCAGTTAAAGTTTGCAACAAAGCTTCTTGAGGAGCCTGAAGAAATATATGCTATTTAAGTTTCACATTTTCAGCCCAGCCCTAAGTGAAAAGAACTCAACCTTTCATTGCCTAAACTTTGTTTAGATCAAGTAAATGTGCAATATGAATGAACCTATGCTAGTTTGGTAACAGTTCTGGACAAAAAGAAGGAACCACTGAGAGCAAACTTAACAAGATAAAGTATCTTCTCAACAAAAGGCAGAAGAATATGGAATAAGCTAAACAAGATGGAACAATTTAATAGCATCAATGCCAATGAGAGGTGCATTTGTCGCAATGTACTTACAAAAGACAAACTTTTGAAACTTTAAGATAGTGCATGCTTCCCAAAGACAAATAGACTGACACACAGAGAGAAGAGAGAAGAGAGAAGGGAGAAGGGAGAACCTTCAGCTTTATTTCCAAGCTATTCAAATTACGGAGAGCTTCTTTTATCTCCAAAACTTTGGAACTTAGTTCTGTCTCGCCGTGTGGAATGTTGTCCAGCAATGGTATGACTGCACCTGTCAAGTATGGTTCTGCCTACAAATTATGTCAAAGTGAAGACCTGCTCGGATATTCTGATTGTGAGCACAAGAATATCTACAGTGCTTAAGTTAATAATTATAGCGAATGATTTCTGACAGAAACAGAAAGTAAAGACTCTATAACTACTTATAAGCCCCTATGCCATTAAAGAACTTCCACAGTCTGGCGTAGCTACCTCGTATTGTAAAAGCTCATAAAAGAATTGCTCTTATTTTCCCATCACTAAGCTGAACATTGATAGCATGAATTGGTCATTACCTCGCTCCATATCCTACTTTTTGACATCTCCAACTATTACCTTTTCTTCATTGAACTTTGCTTGAAACTGTTTCTAGTGTGACACTTAAATTAACAAATAACATTTTTTAGGCCTTTTGGGGAAAAAAAGGAGCACACATGTAGAGTGCCACGACTCAACTTTCTTAAAATATACGTTGCACATAACTGGCAAAGAGTAAAGATACCTTTATCTGTAGAAACTGACTAGTCCAACTCCTTTTCAGGTGTTGAACTTGAAGAATTATTAGAATTCAGCTATGTTGCTCGGACTCTCCGAAAATGTGGCCGGATACGTGTCGGATCCTCCAAAAGTAGTGCATTTTTGAAGGATCCGACACGGGTGCGGCTACATTTTGGAGAGTCCACGCAACATGGCAATTCAGTACATAAAATAGGCAATACAAAAGGGAGCCATTTAGTAGAAAAGTCATTGTTCCATCTCCTTTGAACTGGTTAAAAGGCTGAGTGATTCTTTCTACCCCACATCGTATAGATAGAGAAAACGTGTCAACAACCAAATAGCAGAGTTGCTATATCAGGCACTTAGGATAGCATGATGGAGAAATGAGATATTGTGCTCATCAACTTACAAGCTAGAAAGGCATTATTAAACCTATAATTAGTGACAGAGACCTTACCTGTTCAAATTTCAGAATTTTGGCACGGCCTATACCCCTAATAGAGACTAATGCACCAATCTCCAATTTCTCAACCTGCGTAGCAAAGTGAAGATTCTCTTTTACTTTGGGTTCTGTTTGATAATTGTTACAGCAGCAAAGTAAGAAAACTCACTTTCTCTATTGCAACCAAGCAACCGTATCTAGCAGCAAAAGATGCTTCTCCTGATGTATCATTTATGGCTATAGGATCTAGAACGAAGTGCACAAAGAACCTCTTCTTCTTAAAAAGAGACTGCAGCAATGAGGAGGAGAAAAACTGTGGTTAAGGTAGAATGTTTTGATGATTACTGCTCACCAGAATTATAATATTCAAGAAAATACGATCAATTGATTGCTTCTCTTCCCAAATTTTAAAAATATCTATTTCACAACATTTTGTACCAATTATCCTGTCATGCAAAGATTCTCAAGGGGAATAAGCATCTACGATGCAAGCACGCTGTGCAGGTGGTCAAATAGTAGGATATTGTTTTTTAAGCAATCATTAATGCAGAAAGCTCGCAGCTGTTTTATCAAGATAGATATGTAGCCATAAGCAATGAGTTATTCGCGCATATACTAATAAAACTATTAGCATGTCATAACTCAAACTTGAGTATTATAGAATGATAAGAAACTACTAAACCATTATCATTAGCTATAATATCACATATGAAAACGTTTATATCGTGCACCTCCTCTAACAGCGCCAAGTATCTTGCTTCATACAAGTGTAGAGTCTTTGTCTCTGAAGGGACTAATACCTGCAAACAAAGAGTTTGTAGACTGACTATCTTTACTTGTTTTTACTATCAAACTTAAGATAAAAATACACACTAAACATTCTTTAGTTTGAGCTTTCTATTGGTTGCAGATAACCACAAATTTGACCACAAAAATGAAAATTCTCAGTACTTAATCTCTCCAGTTTACTTAAAGAAAATGATAAACCAAAATTTATGTAACTTAAAAACCCGACAAAATATAAACTCCCTCCATTCTAAATTATTTGGTATAGTTTGACTCGACGCCAATTTTAAGAAAGATATGAAGATTCCCAAAGCGTGTGCTTTTAACGATGTCATAATATTTGTTATAGTCAATTTCAAAGTTGTGGTCTTAAATATGTCAAAAGATTTATACGGCTGTCAAGTCAATTGTCTCCGAATTCTTTTTAGAACGGACTAATAAAAAAATAGTATCAAACCTGTTGGAATAGAGAGAGTAAAGATACTAAATGGGGAAAACTCAAATGAGAAACGCCCCAAAAGTGAAGAAAAAAGAGAACCCAGATGAGAAAAATAAATAAAAGTAATGTTCACCTGGTCAATAGGGAAGGGAAGAAGCGGCAGCTGTAAGGAGGAAGCCCAAGTGACAAAACGACGTCGTTTCTTATCTAACTGAGGAATTCTGTGAACAGAATGAAATGGAAAGGAGAAGCTAAATAAAATGGTGGTGGAGTTGGAGTGCAGGTGCAGCAATTGTGTTTTACTTGTGCAGAGTAAGGGATTAAAGGTTGATGGATGAGGAAAAGATAAGCAGACATTCATCTTGACTGGACTGCCTCTCACTCAGTGTTTGAAAATGAATTAAACATTATATATATACATGTGTTAGGAAATAAAAGCAATTTAGTAAAACATGAACAAGAAATAGAGATAGAGAGAATGAAGAGATTTTCTTCTTCAATTGTGTGTGTTTTTCTATCTATTACAAGGCCTTTATATAGGCATAATAAGTGAAGAAAATATGTCATAGAATATGTCATTGAACATACAAATTATGTCATTGAATATGTCATTAAGCGTTTTAGATGAAGATCATGGAAGAAGAGTAGACATCCACCATAATGTGATATTCATCAAAACACGATGAACGTTTTAATACTTTTAACATTTCTAAAAAATAACAGACTACAGTTTTAGTTCTTGGTTTTTTGTTAAGCTTTGATAGGGTGAAAAGTGTTACCGCTTATAGCCCGTTTGACTAAGCTTTTTTTGGTCCAGAAGTGTTTTTTTTTGGCCAAAAGCACCGTGGCTAAGCTTTTGGAAGGGAAAAATGTGCTTTTGAGTAGGAGCAAACGCAGTTTTGGAGAAGCAGAAAAAGTAGCTTCTCTCCAAAAAGCACTTTACTGATAAGCACTTTTGAGAAAAATACACTTAGAAGCAGTTTTCAAAAGGTTGGTCAAACACTAATTACTGCTCAAAAGTGTTTTTCTAATTAATTAGCCAAACACAAACTAATTCTCACCAAAAGTACTTTTTGAAAGTACTTTTGAGAAAAACACTTCTCAAAATAAGATGATTTTAAAATCACTTCTCAAAATAGTAGTTAGTAAAAATATATATAATCAATTCTAATTTATTTTATATTGAAGCGTTATTATTGTTTTTTTATTAACTTTTTAAATAGTGGCAAACACATCACTTTTTCTGAAACTATTAATTTTATTTAAGATATGTACTACTATTATTTACTCCTAGTAAATAAGTTATTTACAATACATGACAATTTTTGACTTCTTTTGGCAATTAGTGATAGAAGGTAATACTACAAACTTAAACCTTCCAATTTTTTTACTGAACTGAGAAGTGTAAATGGCTTGTTCAATGAGTTACGTTATTCTTATACCATATCAAATTTTTATGTGTAATCAAAATTAACTTTTCTTACGGTAAGATTCAATTAACTTTTAATAATTTATGTTTAAATATTACTTAAGATTCTAATAATTAGCTTTAACGTAAGAATTGAAAAAAATATGCACAAGGAGGATACGGAGAAAATGACAAAAACGTTCCTTTTTATCACTGTTTTAAAAGGTGTTTTTGGGGTGAGCCTCGGGGCGAGACGCAACAAATATGCCCCGAGGCAGTGGTGTGGAAGTCTCAAGAAGTGTACGCCCAGCAATTCGGGGCGTACGCCCAGACGTTTGAGACACGTTTTTTTAATGAGGCGTAAGTTCTAGAGACTTATTCAAACTAAAACAAAATTTGTTGAATAAGTCGTTCATATAATCAGTGACGGATCCATGCACTAATTTTAGGTGCTTTAGCACCCATTGACCTCCCGATAAACTATGTATAGTTATATCAAAAATATAAGAAAAATGTTATAAGATGCCAGCAAGCACCCAATAACGAAAAAGACTAATGAGTGTTGTGGTGTTGAGATTGAAGTAAAGGCGTGTTGAAGTTAGAGGTGTGGGTTCGATTCCTACTTGACTTGTGACTAGAAGTCATTTTTGATAATAATAATATTAACTTTAGTTTTTTTATTAATTTTTTTCCTATTGCATTCGAATAGTTGTACACTTATACTATGTGGTTGGTAGCAACTTTATGTTAAAGGAAGTTGTTTAACCAAAAATCTAAGTCTTTGGTCAAAGAAATAAAGAGAAATTCGGGTTACTGATAATCAGGAGACGAAAATAATAAAAGACTTTTGAGAACAATGTTAAAGTAGTAAATAGTTTTGTATTTCAGTAAAATCACAATAGTATTCCGTGTCCCTACAGATGTTGAGTCTTTCTCCTTTTATAGTTGATTCTAGGAGAAGGTGTAATGCCTTTGTCTTAATGAGGCAATTATGAGCAATAAATGACATTAAAAGAAACGTTACTCAATCATTCTTATTAAATACCAATTCTCTTAACGTATTTGATATTTAATACTGAATTTGGACTCTTTTGCGTCATCAGATTCATATCTTCAATCTCTTCCGATCTTCGAGTTTTAAATGACTTGTATAGGTACTAAACTCGTGCCTTTTGAGTAGCGACTCGTGCCTATTTAACTTTCTTCTCTCTGTATCTGTTGTCGCCCGTGCCTCTTGGCTATTTATTGCGTTTTGACTTTTTGACCAGTCTACGTGTCATGACACGTCATCTTTAATATACAAACTCAGTTTTTTCCCAATGCAGATAGTCCCCCCACTTTCCATTTATTTATCAATTAAATATTTGGGAAGTGGATCTTCAAAAAAGAAATTTTTGTCGTAATCAATGCTATGATAGTACTAACGCTTCAGTTGTCTTTTCTATTTAATGCTCTGCACACGTGTCACCCTCTGATTGGCTCTGTAATTCTGCAGCCTTTTTTCAAGGCTTATTCATTCCTTCTATTTACGAAGTGATAGTTGCCTTTATTATAGGCTTTCCATCATCACACTTCTTTGTTTGACGGTTGCTATTATATACATATTTAACCTTTTTCGCTTTATCTTCTTCTTCATAAACCCTTAACAAATACTTTACTCCTTGCTTTTGTTCCTTTCTCCTTTAATTCATCCTTTCTCTGCAATGGCGTCTCTGAATCCTAACCCTAAAAGAATCCCAATTCTTAATAGCTTCCCCAACGCCCCTGTAAGACATAGAATGGGTAGAGGTGGCAGGCTTCGTAGCCTAGGATCCGCTCGTGGTGGTTCCTCTGGTTCCATCACTCCTTCTTCTAGTTCTGACACTATTTCCAGAGGTTCTATCACTAGGAGATCCTCTTCTAAAGGTAAAGAACCTTCTGAGCCTCTTCAAGAGCCTTTAGTTGAAGAAATAGTACCTAATGACTTATCCTTTGTTAATGATAGAAAATCTCTTCGTGAACAAGTTGTTAATTTAGAGAAGGCTGACACTTTTCCTTCTTTAATTACTGAACCGTTGGTTTCTATTGTTCGAAAAGATTGCAACTGGAGAAGTGATCTTCGTATAGTGATCCCTAATCCAAACCAGAGAATATCTTCTTTTAGGATTGGATTTTCTTTTGTTTATACTTACACTTTCACTTTGGGATTTATTCCTGCTATTGTCCCAGTTATACTTGATTTCTGTCGCTTTTTCAAAATTTGTTTGGGACAAATTGGCCCCCTTGTATGGAGAGCAGTGGCTTGTTTGAGGTATTTATCTAGCAAAGCTAATGTTGACTTTTCCTTTCCCCACCTTATTCATCTTTACCACCCCAAGCTATTCCACAATGGAGTATTCACTTTAACTGCAAGAAGTAAAAGGGTCTTGGTAAGCCCTGAAGATGACAAGGATCGCGGGTGGTACACTCGTTATGTTGCGGTACGCACAGTTGATTTAGTGGGTGAAACAAATATCCCCTTCCGTGAGAAGTGGAACTTTGTGTTTTTTTACTTACCATCCTTATCTTTAAGAATTTCAACTTTTTTCTAATTTCATCCTTTTTTACCTTTCTATAGCAACCATGGGAGATGTGGAACCCGTTCCTAATTTCCATGGTTGGGTAGATTTAATCTTGAAAGTTGTGCCTATAGAGGCGAGAACTTGGAAATCCATTTCCAATTTTCATGGTTGGAAAGTGAAAACTCACGGTATGCATCTCTTTATGCTTTTTCGTATGTTAAGTCCTTTATTTTTTCTAACTTTTTTTATATTCTTCTTTTTATTAGGATTTGCTATTCGAGGAATGACAACTGAAGTAGCTACTACCCTTCGAGCCTCTCCTGGTACTTCACTTTCTTTGGAAAGAACTCAAGCTACACTGTCAAAGAGGAAAGTTGTATAAGAAGATTCTGAGGACGATGAAGATAAAGACACCTCTTTGATATCTAGACCAAGAGTCAGGAGACGAATCGTTTTCGAGGATGAAGCTGAAGTTACCCCTGTCTGTGTCTCTCTTACTGAACCTGTTCACATTCCTTCTGATGATGAAACCACTCTGAGGGACACTAATGAATCTATTCATCGTCACTTCATTGGTGGTTTTGAAAGTGGAGAACTAGGTCCAGTTTTAGATGAAGTTCCTCTTTCTTCCTCTGTTCTCATTCCTTCTATTCCTGCTTCTTTACCTACTTCTGCTCCCTTACCTGTTTCGAGTTCTATGACTCCTGTTATTTTCACTTCTTCTACCGCTCCTCCTTCCTCCATTCAACATGTAGAGGAGGGTTCCAGTAGCAGAAGCTTGGCTATGAGGAGCGTTACGCTTAAAGTTCCTGCTAACAACAGCCTTTTAAGGAAGTCTGGTGGAGCAGATGACTAGCTTAGGCCTTTGATTGGAGATATTGAGAAGAAGAAGATGAGCAGTCACAATTGCTTAACTCTGATGAATGACATAGTTCGTTCTACTTTGAAGGTATTTTACCTTCACTTACTAACAAGTTTATTTTACCTCCAAATTCTTATTTCTATGAGTTGTCTCTGTAGGCTAACCTCATTGGTACATAATTGATGGGAAAAATTTCCCTTCTAGAGAGGAAAGCTCGTGAGTCTGAAAAGTCTATCCATGAGGCTGAGGAAATAGCCAGGGGAGCCCAGCTAGAAGCAGCTAATTGGAAAGAGCAGTTTGAGAATGCTCAGGGAACCATAGAAGAATTGTTAGAGAGTGGAAATCTCCTAGAGCAGCAAAAGCGAGGTTTGACTTCTGAGTTAGCAGTTGCCAAAGCTTCTTCAAGTCAGTTTGAAAAAGACAAGGAGCGCCTTGAATGTTGCTTTTCAGAACAGTTATCAAAGTCAAGTGAAGAAATCAGAGAACTTAAGGCACTCTTGGTCAAGAAAGAAGAATATGCAGGAGAATTAGTGCAAAACTTGACTCAAGTTCAAGCTGATTGAAGGATCTCCTCTGACAAAGTACGTTCCTTAGAAAGTTCTCATGCCTCCCTTGAAGCTTCCCTTGATTCTCATTTAGTTGAACATCAAGTGTTAAAGAATGATCTTGCTATGTGGGAAAGGGAGTATGAACTTCTTGAGGAGAATTTTAACATAGAGGTGAGTTGGGCTTTTTTAAACTCTCGTCGTGATGCTTTAATGGAGGACAGTCAAGAAAACTTTGATTTAAACTCAGAGTTGGCCAAAGTTTTAGAGACCATTCAGAGAACCCAACAACCACTTGACTTTCCCTCTCCGGCAATTGAAGCTCCCGTGGCTGAAGAATCTTTAAATGATGAAGCCGTTGCTGTGGCAGTTGAAGTTGAAAATGCTGCAATTCCAGCTCCCGAGGGTGAAACTTCTATGACTTAGTCTGTGGAAGTTGAAGCTTCCGTGACTCTTGCTCCCCTCATTGAACCTAACACTTCATGCCCAGCTGAAATTGTTCCTGTTGCTACTTCTTCAGAAGTTGCCTCCGTGCCTGTGGCTATTTCTGAAAGTGAAATTAATATTACAACTTCTGATGTGCCAACCCCTTCAGTAACCAGTTAAATTTCCAGACTTTGTTTTTTCTTTCTTTATTGGATGATGGTTTTATCCCTTAGTTAGGTTTTAAGGGATTTTTTGGTAAAAGTTCCCAGTTATCATAATGGGGCACTTGTATAAACTTTTATTGACTAAGTTTCTACTTAGTCTTTTTAATTATATTAAGAAGTTTGTTAGTACTTTAATGTGTTCTATCCTTGCCTTTTCCTTATCTATTTAGGACTTATAGAATAATTTATCATTTTTATCCTTTGAAAATGCTTTATGATTCTTCTCATGATTTATTAACATAAGGTTTATAAAAGAGGGCCCTTTTATATATCGACACTTAATGAAGAAGACGTCTCAACTTCATAATGGTGTTATAATATGATGAAAGAAATAGGAACACACATGTTTTGTTTGAAACAACTTTGGCAAGTTTTTATTCATGAACTTGGACAAGGTTTTGAATATGACATGTATTAAAATACATCTATTACTTTCTCGTAACTGTTTTTCTTGTAACAGATTTTTACAAAATAAATATAAAATAAACAAGGTTTTTCCTCATAACTCGTTTCAGTACATAGTCATGACCCTATCTTCATGTATTAAGAAGGGTTTGAGAGGTGACTCCGTGGTTCTCATGAGTTTGAGAGGTGACTTTGTTGTTCTCATGGGAAAAAACACTATGATGATATAAATCTCCCTTTGTTCTAATGGGAAAGAACACTATGATGAATGCTGAAAACTCTGTAACTTTTGCTCAACACTTGTCACTTTGTAGCTTGATTTTTCTCTTAAATCTTGCTCAATCTTGCTTGATTTTCGTATCTGCGTATAATATGTAGTCCCCCAAGTGTTTGAGTGGTGAAGTATGAAGTCTCGAGCACTTGTTTGTTTCTCTCAATTTTGGTCCTTTTCCTGGAACAGAAAAACATACAGGACTCAAAGGTACGATTAGAGATGAAGACTGCCTAACCCGTGTATATTTCCATCAGATTAATTTGTAACCCTAGGTTGGGAATTTTAGAATATTCCATTTTTTCGTGCAGGTCGTGACTCATCATTTGGCACAAGTTAGGGTTTTTGCCTAGCATCTAAAATCGTTAGTAAAATTTTAACAATTCAAAGAAAAATTCTAATATATCGATACCTGATCGTAGGTTCTTTCTCAGAAATAATATCTCTTTAGGTGGACAGCATTCTAATGTGAGGGTAGAACCTTGCCATCCATTGTCTCCAACTCGTATGCTCCTTTTCCCACACTGTCACGAACTCTGTAGGGTCCTTCCCATGTTGGACTTAACTTTCCTGAATTAGCAGCTTTTGTAGATTGGAACATTTTTTTAAGCACGAAGTCCCCAATTTTAAAGAATCTGAGGCGTGCTTTCCTGTTATAATATCGTTCAATTACTTGTTTTTGCGCTGCCATCCTTATTAATGCAGCTTCTCTTCTTCCTTCGAGCAAATCAAGGTTCGCCCGCATCTCTTCATCATTTGATTCCTCTGTTGCTTGGATGTACCGTGTACTCGGTTCTCCTATTTCAACTGGAATTAAGGCCTCCGCACCATAAACCATTGAAAATGGTGTCTCTCTCGTGCTTGTTTTTGTCGTTGTACGATAAGCCCATAGTACTGTAGGTAATATCTGAGGCCAATTACCTTTTGAATCATATAACCTTTTCTTCAAGTTGTTGATAATGACCTGGCTTGTGGATTCCGCTTGTCCATTACCCACTGGATGGTATGGTGTAGATGTTATCCTTTTAATTTGCCAACTTTGAAAAAATTCTGTGATTTGAGCTTCTATGAATTGCGGACCATTATCACACACGATTTCCTTTGGTACTCCAAAGCGGCATATTATATTCCTCCAAATGAAGTCTTTAACTTCTTTTTCTCGTACCTATTTAAATGCTCCTGCTTCTACCCATTTAGTGGAATAATCAGTAAGTACAAGTAGAAACTTCACCTAACCTTTCGCTTGTGGTAATGGGCCTACGATATCCATTCCCCATTTCATGAAGGGCCACGGAGTTATGACAGGATGCAGTAGCTCCGCTGGTCTATGCATATTATTGCCGTATCTTTGAAATTTATCACACTTAGACACGAAACCATTTTCTTCTTCTTCCATTTTAGGCCAATAATACCCTGCTCGAATCAGCGTTTTTACCAGCAACCTTCCTCCTGCAGGATTTCCACAATGTCCTTCATGTACTTCCCTCATCACATATTCTGTTTGGGAATGTCCGAGACACCTTGCTAATGGTCCACCGAACATCTTTCAATAAAGATTTCCTTGATGTAAACAATAACGAGCAGCTTTTTTGCGAAGTGCATAAGTTTTTCCTTTGTCATCAGGCACGGTTCCGCGTTGTAAAAAAGCAATAATTTCATTTCTCCAATCCCATGTTAAATGATTAAAATTCACCTCGTTCTTATCAGGTTCGAGAACGGAATGAAATAAATGTACAACTGAAGCATTTACGTCGTTTGCTACGTCTGCTGCAGATGCGAGATTAGCTAAAATATCTGCCTCCACATTCTCATCTCTTGGGATCTGCATTACCTTCCAAGTTT
This sequence comes from Nicotiana sylvestris, assembly GCF_000393655.2. Taxonomy (NCBI): domain Eukaryota; kingdom Viridiplantae; phylum Streptophyta; class Magnoliopsida; order Solanales; family Solanaceae; genus Nicotiana; species Nicotiana sylvestris. The sequence goes on from NC_091059.1 coordinate 7,771,210, forward strand.
GGAATTGCTTTATTAGTTCCCGTACCTTTTCGAGATATTCTTGCATTCGTGTCTCCCTGGCTGTATAAGTCCCCAGCATTTGATTGACCACGAGTTGAGAATCACTCTTGATTATAATCTGTGTTATGCCGAGTTCTCGTGCCAATTCTAGACCTGCAATTACAGCCTCATACTCTGCTTCATTGTTAGTTATAGAGTGACATTTTATAGCCTGTCTAATAGTCTCACCCGTAGGTGGTATGAGAACTATCCCTAGGCCTGCTCCTTTTACAGTAGACGAACCATCAGTGAATAAAATCCAAGTCCCCGGGTTTGCACCATTAAAAACTTGTAATTCTTTTTCTGCTTCTAAATGCATCCCCTGGCTAAAATCAGCTACGAAATCGGCTAATACTTGAGATTTTATAGCAGTCCTAGGTTGATAAATGATTTCGTATTCACTTAATTCTATAGCCCATTTTGCTAACCTCCCTGACAATTCATGTTTATGCAAAATGTTTCGTAATGGAAATGCAGTAACTACAACAATGGGATGACATTGAAAATAAGGTCTTAATTTTCTTGATGCCATGATCGAAGCTAATGCTAATTTTTCTAGTTGTGGATATCGTGTTTCAGCATCTAGTAACGACTTGCTTACATAATATATAAGGGATTGTTTACCTTGGTCCTCACGGACTAAAACAGCACTTACCGTAACTTCTAACACAACCAAATAGATGAGTAGCTTTTCTCCTTCCTTTGGTTTTGCCAATAGTGGTGGATTTGACAAGTAATCTTTTAAATTTCTAAGGGCTTGTTGGCAATCTTCGTTCTATTCAAAATGATCTTGCTTTTTGAGTGCGGAGAAAAATTTAAAACATTTTTCTGAAGATTTGGAAATAAATCTCCCCAAGGATGCAATTCTTCCCGTTAGCCTTTGGACTTCTTTTTTACTCGTAAGGATATCAGGGATCTCCTCTATTGCTTTGATCTGAGAAGGATTTACCTTGATACCACAGTTAGAAACAAGAAAACCCAAATATTTACCTGAGGTAACCCCAAATGTACATTTTTCTGGATTGAGTTTCATATTAAATTTTCGTAAAATTTCAAATGTAACAGATAAATGAGAAATATGATCATGAGAATGCTGGGTTTTGACGAGCATATCGTCTATATATACCTCCATGGTTTTTCCTAAATGTTCTTGGAACATTTTGGTGACCAACCTTTGATAGGTTGCTCCAGCATTTTTGAGACCAAAGGGCATTACTTTATAATAATAAGCCCCCCTATCTGTGATGAAAGAAGTTTTTTCTTCATCACTGGGGTCCATTTTAATTTGGTTGTATCCCGAATATGCATCTAAAAACTCAAAAGTTCATGTCCTGCAGTTGCATCAATCAACTGATCTATATGCAGTAAATGGAAAGAATCTTTTGGGCAGGCTTTGTTAAGATCTATATAATCCACGCAAACTCGCCACTTACCATTTTTCTTAGGTACAACAACTATGTTTGCTAACTAATTAGGATACTTTACATCGCGTATTGACCCAATTTTCAATAGCTTTTGGACCTCATCTTGAATCACCTGATTTTTGAAAGCTCATTGCTTTCTTTTCTTTTGCTTTACTGGTGTGAAGGATGGGTCTTCATTTAGTTTGTGAGTCATCACATCTGGTGGTATCCCTGTCATATCAGCATGGGACCAAGCAAAACAGTCCACGTTAGCTTTTAAAAATTCAATCAACATACCTCGCATGTCTGAGCTTAAATTGGCTCCAACATAAACCTTCCATTCAGGCCATTGCTCAAATAATATCACAACCTCGAGCTCTTCAATTGTTGTTTTGATATTTTCATTCTCTTCAGGTTCTTGAATTGTATCAGGTCTCGAGTCTAAATCTGTCTTTTCTTGTTCAACTAAGGTTTGATCTTTGATACCTTCGACTATTTCCTGTAATTGCTATTTTTCTTTATTTACGGTACTCGTACCTGTTATAGCATTGATACTCCTAGTTGTCTATTGATCCCCACGCACTTGGTAAATTCCCCACGGTGATGGGAATTTAATAACTTGATGTAGAGTTGATGGGACAACATCCATATCATGTATCCACGGTCTCCCCATGATCATATTGTAAGCCATTTCCATATCTACTACCTGAAATTTAGTTTCTTTAACAACACCTGCAGCGAAAGTTGTTAGAATTACCTCTCCTTTTGTTACCACACTTGAATTGTCGAACCCGAACAAGGTATGTGCCTTAGGTATCATTTTGTCTTCAACTTGCATTTCACATAATACCCTTAATAGTATAATATTTACGGAACTTCCTAGATCAATCAAAACTCGTTTTACATTAGTATCATGTACAAGTAAAGATATTAACAGTGCGTCGTTATGTGGGGTCATTACTCTTTCGGCATCTGCATCATCGAAAGAAATACTTTCATTTTCTAAAACCTGCCGTACCCGTTTCCCGTGTGTTATCATTACTTCAGAAACCTTGTTGGAAGTCGTATATGTTACATCGTGAATATCTTCTCCTCCACTTATAACATTCACGGTTCTCTTGGGTGAAGGGGGCTTTGGTGGCTCTTGCCTATTTTTCATATAGGCTTGCTTACCTTTCTCACTAAATAACTCAGTGAGATACCCTTATTTCAATAGATGATCCACTTCACTTTGTAAGAATCTACATTCTGAAGTTTTATGCCCGTGATCATTGTGGAATTCGCACCAATGGTCTGGATTGCGTCTATTTGGATTTGACCGCATCTCTTTTGGCCATCGTACCTTATCTCCCATGCTCCTCAAAACAGCTACGAGCTCGGAGGTAATGACATTAAAGTTATATCCACCGAACCTTGCCTTTAAACTTTTGTCATCATCTCGTGATTCTTGTCTGTTTCGGTCATTCCTGAACCTTGCTGAAGAACCAGATTCCCTGTTCCTCGATTTTTGATCATATCATTGACTATCTTGCTTTGATCATGAGTCTTTCCCTGCAGGTCCCATATATGGATCGTGCCTGTTTTTACCTGATCTTTTTTCGGTTTCTGATCTCCTGGAATTGCTCCTTTCTTCATGATGAAACTGAGGTACGATATCTTCCTCAATTCGCAACTTCGTACTGTACCTGTTATAAACGTCATTCCACGTGGTTGCAGGGAATTCTCGAAGGATTTCTTTAAGTCTTCTTGTGGCTTCTGAGCTTTTGACATTTAAGTTGCTTGCAAAAGCTATTGCAACCCAGTTATCAGGTACACGAGGTAAAGTCATTCTTTCACGTTGGAATCTATCAACAAAATCCCTGAGCAACTCGGAGTCCCCTTGTTTGATTTTGAAAATATCCTCCATTCTTTTCTCAACCTTTTGAGCTCTCGAGTGTGCTTTAATAAAAGAATCTGCACGCTCAACAAAAAAATTTATAGAATTTTCAGGTAAAAGAGAATATCAGGTTAATGCGCCCTTGGGCGTTTTCCAAATTTCTTGACCAGTACTGATTCGATTTCTTGTTTAGTCAAGTCACTGCCTTTCACGCCTGTTGTAAATGCCGTCACGTGGATCTGTTGTACCATCATATTTTGGGATGTCGGGAATTTTAAACATTTTAGGAATTAGAAGGGGAGCAGCACTTGGCTTCCAAGGTTGTTGTGAATATTTGTCGATATCCACTCCTTTAATCACAGGTGGAACTCCGGGGATTTGCTTTATGCGTTCGTTTTGTTCCTTAAGATGTTTCTGCAAGGTTAGTACTAAATTTTGCAAATGAGAATTATTTGAATTACCTGGTTCTCCTTCTTGTGGTTCACTGGGGCTCCTCCATTTCCAGAATTAACAAGGCCAGAACGAGGATTCTCCAATGTATTATTATTAAGCGTAGGTGTGGATGGGGCAACAGGTAATCGACTAACTAGAGCCTAAAGAGGTTTGCTAACCCGTGCATCAATTACTTTTTGTAAAACTTCATCTACCCCTACAAAATGTTCAGATTGCTCAGCACGAGATTCAGGAGTGCTTTCACGAGATTGACGTGGTGAATTTTGAGGGGAGGGAACCATGTCTATGTTCTGTAAATCTCCTTGATTTTGATGGGTTTGATTTTCATGGTTTCCCAAGGTGTTTTCACTATTATTGTTGTTGTTGTTTGACATGATGATAACAACGGATAGAATGTAGCTTAAAAGAAAAGATTATCAGATTCCCGGCAACAGAACCAATTTGTTTAACCAAAAATCTGAGTCTTTGGTCAAAGCTAGAAATAAAGAGAAATTCGGGTTACTGATAATCAGGAGACGAAAATAATAAAAGACTTTTGAGAACAATGTTAAAGCAGTAAATAGTTTTGTATTTCAGTAAATCTCAATAGTATTCTGTGTCCCTACAGATGTTGAGTCCTTCTCCTTTTATAGTTGATTCTAGGAAAAGGTGTAATGCCTTTGTCTTAATGAAGCAATTATGAGTAATAAATGACATTAAAAGAAACGTTACTCAATCATTCTTATTAAATACAAATTTTCTAACGTATTTGATATTTAATACTGAATTTGGACTCTTTTGCGTCATCAGATTCATATCTTCAATCTCTTCCGATCTTCGAGTTTTAAATGACTTGTATAGGTACGAAACTCGTGCCTTTTGAGTAGCAACTCGTGCCTATTTAACTTTATTCTCTCCATATCTGTTGTTGCCCGTGCCTCTTGGCTATTTATTGCGTTTTGACCTTTTGACCAGTCTACGTGTCATGACACGTCATCTTTAATATATAAACTCAGTTTTTTCCCAATACAGAAGTGAGCACCCACGACCTTAAAATCCTAGATCCGCTACTACATATAATACCCAAATTCTCAAAAGTCAGCTAGATAATTACTCAAAAGTTTTAAAAAGGAGCTGAAATCTATTAAATTAAAAAGTCAAGACTTTTTTTAGTGACTGAAGCCCTAATTCATGGTCTTTCCCAATTCTTTATCTTGTCTGGTTGTCTGCTAATATCTTCCAAAAGCAACGAATATTCATTTTTTTTATAAATACAAAGAGAACTCCATTCTCCTTCGTAACAACAAGTTCAAAGTTTCAATTGCAGGTTAGTCATCCTTTTTGTTTCTCCATGTAAAAAACTTTATTCTTTTCGACTCAAGTTACTTGTGCTTCTAAGTAGCTTATTATAGATTGTTTTGACTAGTAGTTTGCGGGGATGGAGCACATTTATGTGTGTGTGTATATATATACATACATACATATATATAGTTTTCTTCAATTTTTATGCAATTTTACCTATTTATAAATATTTACTATAATTATATTATTTTATAAAATATTAAAAATTATTTTCCATGGAACTTATACCCCGGGCCTTGGGGCTTCAACATGTAACGACCCGAATTTTCGTTTTAAGAATTTGCGTCTCGTTCAATGGCTTAAGACCCCGAGAAGCTTCGTAATACACATTATGACCCGCATGTATGGTCAAGTTTGGTTTTCGTAAGATTCGAAGTTAAATTTAAAGAAAAATCAAAATCTTATTTTTGAAGCTCAAATGGAAAGAGTTGATCGGAGACTTAACTTTTGAGCAAATGACCCTAAATTGGAGTTTTAATGATGTCAATAGCTTCGTATGGTGATTTTGGACTTAGACGTGTGTCCAAAATTGGATTTGGAAGTCCATAGGATAATTCGGCGCGTTTTGGCGAAGTAAGAATCATAAGGATCATAAGTTTTAACAAAATTTAAGGAACAGAGAGTTCCATAAGTTTTTCACGGAGACCAAAACTATTAAGTTTTAACAAAATTTAAGGATCATAACTGTTAAAAATATACTTAAAGAAACGATTTTGAGATCATTGCGAGGATTTCCTTTGAGCTTAAACCAAAGGGAGCAAAGTGTAGTTTCCAGAACAATAAGGGGTAAAATTCGAATAAAAGTTTCTCTTCAGACCTTCTTCATCAATTCTTACTTATTAAGAAAAATAGAGCTAAAATTCCAAGTTTCAAGACGAAGCACAGTTGAGGGCAATCATAATAAAACTACTGGATCCACTGAAATTTTTTGAATGCTTAATCAAACCCACAACAAAAATACATATAATTTGTATAGAGAAAGAGGAAGAGAAAAAAACAAGTGATTGTATAAAAAAGGAAAATGGATGGACCACCAGCGAATGATGTTTGTTCAATTTGCCATGGCAATTTCCATGTCCCTTGTCAATCCAATTGTTCCCATTGGTTTTGTGGTGAGTTCTTTTTTTGTTTTCATCTCTTTTATTATTTATTTGGTGTTTATAATCTGCTATTATGTTGCTGAAATTAGAGTTGAATATTTTTTTTCTTGATGAGAAATGGAGAATGGTGAAAATTTGGGAGTTACCCACTTGCTTATATTACGAAATTAAGCAGTTCTTGTATTGTATTATGGAAAAATTTACATATTGGTGTCATAGTTTTTTATTTTCTTGATGGACAATGGGGAAATAAAATTGCGAGTAACCCACTTGCTTATATTGCAGATTTTTGTAATTTATGTTTTGGAAAAAGATTCAGATTGTTTTAATGGGTTTTGCCTGAGAACTCAATTTCAATTTGAGATATACCATGTTAAAGGTTTTTTTATATAATTTTTAATCTTAATGGAAAATGGGGAAAGGTGAGAAATTGAGAGTATATATTGAAAATATAAGCATTTTTTCTCCTTAGTTATGGAAAATCTCAGATTGTTGTTGTTGTTGGTTTTGAGTGAGAAATCCTTTTTCAGTTTGAATATACGTATACACACATGTTTTTTTTTTTTGAGTGTGTGTGTGTGTACTTTTGATATGTAATGCAAGTGTTTATACAATTAGGGCACTTAAACGCACCCACACCAAATCTGTGTTGGGTCGTCATGGGTGTGGCAAGGATTTTGAAGGATCTGACTCTGAGCAGTGTAGAATGAATCTCATGTTTTCCTTCCTTATAAGACTTCAATATACAAATGATTATCAAGCTTCTAAATGTTACCCAATCACTAGTTTTTGCTTCTTGATTGAAATGGTTTTGACGTTCCCCTCTTCTCTTTTGTTTTGTCAAGAGTCTCTCTCTCGCGTTCAAAAGAATATTCTTTATTCTCCTCTACTGAGGATCTTAGGAATTGCTGAACTCCAGTGGCTGATCAGAGTTTGTAAAGAATTATGTCTTCGTGAGGTGTGAAGAAGTTTTAAGTATGCGATGTCTCTTGTTACCAGGATTCTCCTGAAAAAAAGAAAAAAGAGGAATGAAACCAGTATTTTCTAGTTATAATCATACTTATTAGGAATTGCTGAACTCCAGTAGCTGATCAGAGTTTGTAATGAATTATGTCTCTGTGAGGTGTGAAGAAGTGCTAAGAATTCTGATGTCCCTTGTTACCATGATTCTCCTGAAAAAAAGAGGAATGGAAATCAGTAATGTTTCCTTGATGCAGTCAAGGACATTTTCCTTGGCTCATTGATGAATCAACAGGTTTCCCTTTATAAAACAATATTTAGCATGCAATAGTATTTTCTAGTTATACTCATAGCTGTCAAGTAATTGGATTGGTGATATCTAAAGGACTTCTGTGCCACTGAGATGTTAAATATAAACTTAATTAAGAATCCATAGAATTGATTCAACTGAAAGCATCACGCACTAATGTTATATAAAGGTTTTAAGCGGGTATGTGCTGATGTTTGCTACATTCCTTCACAAGTATGAGTACGTGTACTAAAATTGTAACCTTGGCTTCCTCTTTTCAAGCTAACTGCATTCTACAAGTTTGGGATCATGGATCTGCCGTTCAAGCATGCAAGTGTCCATTATGTCGCCGTCCGATTACGTTGTTGGTTCCTAGTGATTCTGCATCAAGGTTGCACCGAGATCCTGAAGTTCCTGAGGTTTTACGAAGAGTTGAACACTATAACCGGCATTTTGGCCAACATAACAGCAGCCTTTTCCAGGTAATTGGCATGTCACCATTGCATTTCCTTTTCTTGACACGATTTTCTGCTACATTTTCTATCAGCAACTAATCTTTTAGCAACAACTTTTCCTTTTTCTCTTTGTTTTTTTTTCTTTATTTTTTTTTGGGATGCGGTGGGAAGGATTTTATTATGTTCTTCTATTATTGTAAGTCGTGCACTCAACCTAAAATTGTTGCTTGGGTTAACATTCTTGAACACTTCGAGGAAGCATGGGCCGAAAATTTAGGGGGAGTATGAGTTGGAAACTAGTTTCCAGTAAGGTTGAGTTTGTTTTGCTCTTGCACCTTGAAAAGTTGAGTCACCACTCATTTGGCCATTTGGGTGTTGGAAAATTGTTTCTCATGGTTATATTTGGGAAACAGTTGTTGAGGTGTGAGTGCTGTAAAAACATTGCATAGAGGGGCCTCTGTACCAGACTGCTAAAATACTTGGCTGATGATTTGTGTTTGTTGAGGTCTATTTTGACAAATTTGCAATGCTGTCTCTTAAATGAATTTGCTATTCTCATCTTCATGGGAACCAGCAGAGAAGATCGATCAAGCATTAACTTTTTGATTTGGTTGGTTTAAGCTACGGATTTTAACTCTATGCCCTGTACACCACTACACCTTTCCCGAAAGGTGAATCTATGAGAAAGAGAACCATGCTCCATAGAGAGGTTTCCTTATTTTCTAGTACTTCTTGTCACCCCATGTACAACTTGCCTGAAATATGTTTCTGTATCTATAGCCAATGTAGTTTCACCTTTCTGTTAAGAATTCAATTGTTAGTCCTTGTGCATCTTATAACATGTTAACTGACTACAAATGTTGATCCTCAGTTGAAAGATGATATGTGGTCTTTGTTTTGACAGAGAATGCAAGATCTTCCCTTTCTCCTCAGGAGATTGCTGCGAGATATGACAGATCCTCAAAGGTCTCTTCCATTTGTCATCAGGGCACGTGTCTATTTGGCTGTAAGTTCTCTTTCCAATTGCACCAACTACCACATCGCAATTCCAGTTCTCTCCTCTATTATTTGTTCTTTATATTTTAGATTCCTTTCTTTTTTTTAGAGAGGTAGCATATCTTCTATGTAGAGCATTTTCCTTTAATCTCAATTTATTTTCTTTCAACTCAAAGCTTTTCAATCTTCTCCGATAACAGTAAGATCTCTGCTTCTGTTGCATAACTATATTTTCGTCATGGTCTTAAGTACAACAGGCACTATAGTACATTATCATTTGGAGTATAATAATAGATGTACGCTGGGGTGAGAGATGACGGTATTTTATTTGCTTTCCGTCAAAGCATTTCTTGCAGGAAGTAGGTTCCAAACATCTCTGCTGTCTGCATGTTACATCATTTCAGAATGATGATCTAGATACTAGTAGGGAACGTAGAGGGAGTTGTGTAATAAAAATAGATGTGCAAGCCATGAGTTATATGTGATTTCAGTTGTTTCATTCACATTAGATTAGCTGAATTGGATGTTTAATGCAGTCAATCACAATAGTGTCTTTTAAAGAGTAGTGTAAACTTTCTAGAGGATGTACAATAGGAATCTGAAGGTGACAAACTAGTTTATATTAGGTTCTGAGGGATGACAGAACCACTTATGTATCTCTCCTATGCTAATTTGACAACAAAATCATAAATCGCCACTTTATTGAATACTAGAAGAACAGTTGGCACTTTTTGAAGTTTATGTTGACCACGTGCCGACAGTCATTAAAGGACCCTTTGAAAATTAGGGTGCTTTTCCCTGTATCCTCCCTTGGGTGTTAGACTAGAATGGAGACCTTTTCACAGCAGTCATCTTGAATCCAATTCTCCTAAGTAACTTGGAGAAATAAAACTAGTAAATTAAGTTTGTTTTCATTAGTTGAATTGAATCCTATGCCGAGGGATGGAAGTCGTTAACGTTAACCTTTCCCCATCTCTCAGCCTTACATAGATTGTCTAAAAAGTTTTTAATTTGCAGGTAATTTTAAGTGGAATATACGTCCTTAGCCCCGTGGACATTATCCCAGAAGGTAAAGGTTGAATTTTTTCTCTCCAATAACGTAACCGTGTTGTTCAGTTTATGACGATTCTTGTTTCCCTTTCTGCAGGAGTTTTGGGTATAATAGGTTTACTAGATGATCTGATTATCATGTTCATCTGTTTCCTGCATGTTGCTGCTCTGTATAGATCAGTACTTCTGTTTCGCCATGGAGGTTCTTAAACACTTGGATCATACGACAGCTGCAAAAACTGAAGAAGAGACAGATCATGCCAACATTTGCTTGTTTCGTTTATTTTACTCATTCAATTTGTGTTTTGAGGGCGACCGAAGGAATATCTGTATTTTTGACACATGACCGAGCTCTGTTGTACTTTGGAATGCAAATATAACTCGTTGCAGTCAATGACACCTTGTCATACTTGGAGCAATTCTATCATAAATTTTCCATTTCAAGCTATAGATAATAACTCATATGATTGTGCAAAACTGTTCATTGGTATTAGATATGCACTGAATTGCTGCTCAAGAGCTTGTTCTCCCTGGAGTGAAGGGAATGGTGCATGCAACAACACTCCGATCATCAAAGTAAATTGCAGTTGTTTCTATGGGGAGTGAAGCGCAATACTAACATGAAGTAGTGCAGTTGTGGAGCATGGTCGCGGTTGTGGAAGTTTCGGATGAACTGTTAACGTGCTTCAACTTCTTGATGGCGCAAAGAAACATAATCTCTACGGTCTTCGTCGAACTTGTGAAGAATAACCTTAGAAAGCTCGTACTCCTTCATCAGCCAATGTCCATCTTTCTGATCTTCAGGGTAAAACTTTTTATTCTTGTAAGACAAACACGTCTTGGATCCAATATTAACCCCAGAAGATGAGTTCCCCATATTTTTGTAGTGAACTAGTTTGTCCTTGGCATCCTGTTTCTAAGTTCCCTTGTTTCCGACAGAACGATGATACCTGGCGTTGCTTTTCTTCTTCAGCTTTGTGATGAAATAGCGATAACTGGTGCTGTCCTCATCATCACCACAGGGTGCTCCATGATCATATATTTCCCAAGGTTCTTGTTTGCCATAGACATCAACGTTAGTGGTAATAAATCCAGAATCATGCATCTCTTGTCCAGCGACGAATCTCAACAAGAACATAAGTCCTTCTGACTCGGTGGGACGGAAACGGAAACCCTCTTGACCAAGCTGCTCCATAAGAACGTAACTTTGTTCTGAATGTTTTACCTTTGAATGACAATGAAACAAAATTAAACCGGAAAGAGAGCGAATGAGGTTTGAGAGTATTACGTACACTGAATTTATAGGAATTATTTCTTAGGCAGCAAGTAGGGCTTACATTCGTTAATTGTTTCTTTAACCCAAAGTAACAACTTAATTATGGAAACTTTTTGATCGTGGAAATTAATAACGGAAAGTTTTGTTTTACAATAACAATTTCCGTTAGTTAATTACTCCATGTTTCTTCCGCCCAAAAGCAATAATATGGTAATTAACTTTCTTTTTTACAAACATATATGGGAAGTTTCTCAGTCTCCATTTAGGAAATCAAGTGTGCAAGTTTCATTGGCTAATATTATTTTCTTTCGCCCAAGGCAACAATATGGTAATTTTATTTTCCATGAATACATATGGAAAGTTTCTCAATCTACGTTGCGAATTAAATGGGCAACAAGTGTTAGTTAATTTAATTTCTTCCCATCGAAAAATTTCTTTTTAGGTATTTTGAATATTGTATATGATTGTTAACCTTTTATTGGACAAAGATAGTATACTAAATGGTATCCTATGGCTAAGTGGCCCGTAAACATTTTATTTTTTGGTATGTTTCTGTAATGTCTCAATTTAATATGCTGGTAGACAAATAGAGAATACATTTAATTTTGGAAATCAACCAATTTTGTATTTTGCCCGACTAAATTGGTATAGCAATATTTTGCCAAAGATGCTTAATTGCTTAATGAATTTCAATTTTCAATTACATGTGCAGAGTTGATTCCTAGTTTGCAACTAGAGATGACTGTTGGCATATATACTATTAATCATGGGTTTGGTTTAGATATAATATTTATTATGGAATAATTATTTATTTAATTTTATTAAAATTTTAAATAGATCATATATTAATTTGTGTCCTTTGTTTATATAGTGAATGATTTAGTGTATAGAGTTTAGCTTATACACAGAAGATTAAATCATCGGTTCTTATAAGTATAAAGTTTGAGTTCACAATCTAATGATAGAATTGAACAAACCATCATAGATGATTGTAGCACAAGATTAAATATAATTTATCTTGATTAAGAGAATGATTTAATTCCAACTTCTTGTGCTAGTACATTTTGTATGTATTGAACGGAGATAAGTATTTTATACTGACTTAATAAAATAAACTCTCTAGCCATTAAATGTACTTATACTGTTAATCTTGATATAATTATTATTAGCTGTGTATATTATTATTGTTTTGATTTATTAAAAGGAGAGATTCTTTGGGTCAATATGCCTGGTAAATTGGATAATAATAATGTACATTGGCGAAGTAATAGTTAGTTGATGAAATCGATGTCTCGGTTTAGAGATTGATGATACACCTTTATGAAAGCTTATAAGTTTTCATGTGTAAACCCGGCCAGTGCATTTTGTATCCGACACATGAAATAATTTAAGCGAAAATCTAAAGGAAATAATCTATAAATTAAATCGTCAGTAATTTAATTTGATTGATTAGTACCTGAATCTTAGCATGGGGAGTTATATAAGACTTAATGAATGAATTTCAAAATTGAATAGGGAGTGCAATTACGAATTTTTAGTGGAATAATTCATAATTAATTATGGTGGATGTTAATTTCAAAAATTAGAAATTAATTTCATAATTGGAGGCCTTGTTAATTAAATTGTGGTCCCTGATGTGCCTAAATAATAGGAAATAAAAGAATAATTTTTCTAGTGGAAAGGAATAAAACCTAGTATGTTTTTTTTTGGCAATCCGCTAGGCAAGCGCCTAGGGCTAAGGTTTTTATTAATAAAAGAACAGAAAAATACAACAAATAGGAAAAATACAAATAAGGGGGACAATAACACCGGTATTGTTACCCATATGCCTTGGTTATATAATCACTCCTTTGTGCCTCACACTGCCTTATGATGACAACCTCATGTAGAGGATTCATGGTGTAGCTGTCGGCAACGTCTCACGAGGGCATATAATCTCATAACCGTGTAGATATTTTCCAAAGGCATAGGACCAAGGCAACACAAACCGGGCTAAACCTTACCTTACTAATCCTATTGAGGCAAATAAAAAGCCTCGCTTACTAACAAGCATGTAAAAAGAAAGAAATGGAAAGAACCAAATATTTAGTGATCATCACAGAGTTTATAACATACTCTATGATGATATTACAAATGAGTATACTAACATAATGGTAGAATAAAATAATGAAGGAATTAAAATATTGTCCCTTCTTGTCCGAACTTGTAATTTCTTCAATTTGTAACTCTTTTTCATCACAATCCCAATTCTTCAAGATGTATTAATCATGGGTTTGGTTTAGATATAGTATTTATTACGAAATAATTATTTATTCAATTTTAATAAAGTTTTAAATAGATCATATATTAGTCTGTGTCCTTTGCTTATATAGTGGATAATTTAGTGTATAGAGTTTAGCTTATACACAGAAGATTAAATCATCGGTTCTTATAAGTATAAAGTTTGAGTTCACAATCTAATGATAGAATTAAACAAACCATCATGGATGATTGTAGCACAAGATTAAATATAATTTATCTTGATTAAGAGAATGGTTTAATTCCAACTTCTTGTGCTAGTACATTTTGTTTGTATTGAACGGACCAAGTAGAGATAAGTATTTTATACTGACTTAATAAAATAAACTCTCTAGCCATTAAATGTACTTATACTGTTAATCTTGATATAATTATTATTAGCTGTGTATATTATTATTGTTTTGATTTATTAAAAGGCGAGATATTTTGATGGGTCAATATGCCTGGTAAATTGGATAATAATAATGTACATTGGCGAAGTAATAGTTAGTTGATGGAATCAATATTTCGGTTTAGAGATTGATGATACATCTTTATGAAAGCTTATAAGTTTTCATGTGTAAACCCGGTCAGTGGATTTTATATCCGACACATGAAATAATTTAAGCGAAAATCTAAAGGAAATAATCTATAAATTAAATCGTCAGTAATTTAATTTGATTGATTAGTATCTGAATCTTAGCATGGGGAGTTATGTAAGACTTAATGAATGAATTTCAAAATTGAATAGGGAGTGCAATTACGAATTTTTAGTGGAATAATTCATAATTAATTATGGTGGATATTAATTTCAAAAATTAAAAATTACTTTCCTAATTGGAGGCCTTGTTAATTAAATTGTAGTCCCTGATATGCCTAAATAATAGGAAATAAAAGAATAATTTTTCTAGTGGAAAGGAATAAAACCTAATAGGTTTTGCAAAAGGGTTTTAACCCTTAAAAGTTGTACTATAAATACATAAGGTTTTCCACCTAGAAGGGGTAGAGATAGTGGCCGAAATTTTCAGCCATTTTTTCCAAGAAAACTTTACCCACATGAAATTACTATTTTCGGATATTATTTGGATAATACAGTAGAAGACCGTAGAACGTTCGGTAATCGTGATCGTGCTGATGATGGCGATTTCATTGAGTTGTTGTGGAAATAGAGATTCATGTGATAGAGAAGCTTTGTTTGTGCTTCAAGAGGTAACTCGTGAAATTCCGTTTATACTAGTTGTCTAGATTACACGTGATTTTTATACTGGGATACCTTGCGTAGCATATAATAATCCATCAATTAGTGTCAGAGCTCACTCACATCTAATTATATAAATAGGTTTTCATGAAACAAGAATATCATATTTATGTGTGTTTTTTAATTACATGTATATGTGGTTTTTTGAAAACCTGCACTGCTATTTTTTGAATTAACAATGCAAAAATTATGGATTGTTCTTGTAATCATGAGATATCTGTTTTCTATTGATATTTGATTGGGATGATTTGGTTTTTTTGGTAAACCCTAGAAAAACGTAAAACCTGATTTTTGACCGAATTGTTGGTATTTTCGGAGTGCAACGAACTTGACGGATTTCGATTGAGTTGAAATTTGGTGGGTCCATTGGAAATGACGTGGTGAGAAAACTCACTACTTTTGCGGTGAATCATGTTTTTTTCGGCGTTCTGAGGTCGTTTGGACTGTGTTTTGGACGTTTTTCTATTTTCTAAAAATTATTTCTTAATAATTTTAATTCGTTTTTAATTCAATGGCGGTGGGGGTGACTCTCCATGGTCTCCATGATTAAATACCAGTGATATAATAGGTTTACATATTGGCTATTAGTAAATAGACGTGTTGTTGTATTAAATTTAATAATAGAGGTGTAAGATTTTATTGACTAGGTCTTACAAGGTATACTTGATATTGTAATGATATAATTATTTTGTAAGAAAGTGAAATCCTCTGTTTCATATCCTGGATGACTAATGATTGGAGCGTTTGACATATTTGTGCATAAAAATTTCTCAAATTTTAGTTTATGTTTTCATGCCCTACATGATTACTAGTCTTCGATTTTCAATGAAAAATTTGTTCTCTGGTTGGAGGTTGTAATCAAGTGAAATATGACGACATTTTGTATGAGTTTATATTATTGGCATGGCTTTTAAGTTGTGGTCCATAATCTGTCATAAAATAATTTTATGAGCTACATGTATCTTCACTCATAAATTGAAAGTTTTGTGAGTAATAAATAGTTACCACTAAAGTGGTTTGTATATTTGAACTCATGGAAAATTCTTACTCCCTCCGATCCAAAATAAGTAATTTTTTGGCCTTTTTGTGGTCCAAAATAAGCGATTTTTTCAGATTTCAAGAATGAATTAATTATTTTTTTTCTACATTGTCCTTGGAGTAAATAGTGTTGGAGTATGTGCTAGGAATATTTATGGGAGATAGCAAAGGTTAATATGATCAATTTCATTGCTAATTAATGCTAAAAGGTGGATTTCTTAATCTGTGTGAAAACAACTAAAACTCACTTATTTTGGACATGAGGGAGTAATAAATTTCTACATGTGAAATTATGTCTATTCATGGATTGAGCATTATTATTGTAGGATCCACAAAATGGTTTATTTATTTGAGTCATTAAAATCTGCTTAATGTACCATATAAAAATTATCCTTGATAAATGTGCATTAGTGGTGGATGTTCTTAACTAGAAAAAAGAGTTTTATCTTTGGGTACTAGTGTGACCAACTCCACCCATGGGAAGAGATATAGGGGTTTTTCGCTGAATGAGAGAAAATATAATATCTTAGGTTCTTGTGTATTTAATAAAAGGATAATTTATTGCAAAAAGAAATATTATGTATCCTAGAAATAGAAAAAAACTTAATATGTGCCTTGAGCTCATAGTATAATTATAAGGATAATGGAAATCAATATCATATTTATTTTAATTCATGAAACTGCTTAAAACGGGTATTCTTCGAGTTTAGTTACAGGCTGGTGGTCATGAATTTGATGAACTCTGATTGTCCTGAAACTTGTTAGGTTCATCGAAAACGATCTAGTGAGAAAAACTCATTGTTTTGCAATGAATCATGCTGTTTTCGACATTTTGAGGTCGTTTAGATGGGGTTTCAAGTAATTTATTAAATTGCATTTGTTATAAATATGAAAATTATTCTTTATATATCGGCTATATTTGTGTTAAATCTGAAACATAATGATTTAACTTGATATGATATATAATAAGAATGCAAATCACATGGATTTAATCTTAAATATGCCAAAAATAATTTATTCGAATTTGGTCTAGTTTTTGGCGATCGTGAATTTCATGATCCCCGAATGACCTGAAATTCGGTAGGATCAGCGGAACAATCAGTCAAAAAACTCACTATTATACAGTGAATCACATCATATTTTGACGATTCAGGATTGTTTAGATGAATTTTTTGGAGGTTTGGTGGATTAAAATGTAATTTACATACAAAAAGTCATTCTTTCTATCATTTTATTTGTGTCTAATCTGGGACATGATAACACATGTTGATTTGAAATGAATTAGTATATGATAAAAATGTAAGGCCTCAGAACATGAAATCGAGTTCTAAAATATAAAGTGACCCTTTAGGTCATCACATTCTCCACCTCTAAAATAATCGTTCGTCCTCAAACGGACATAGAAAAGTACTTGAGCCGATGAACAGGTGGGGATATCTGCTCCGCATATCGGACTCGGACTCCCAGGTAGCTGCCTCAATAAGCTGACCTCTCCACTACACTCGAACAGATGGATAACTCTTCGATCTCAACTAATGAACCTGCCGATCTAAAATGGCTACCAACTCATCCTCGTAGGTCAAATTATGGTCCAACTGGACAATATTGAAATCTAACATGTGGGATGGATCGCCGTGATACTTTCAAAGCATGGACACATGAAACACTGGATGTACCACTGATAAACCTGGTGGCAACGCAAGCCTGTAGGCCACCTCTCCCACTCGCTCAAGGATCTTGAAAGGCCCGATGTACCTAGGTCTTAACTTGCCCTTCTTTCCAAACCTCATTACGCCTTTCAAAGGTAATACCCGAAGCAACACTTCTTCGACCATGAATGCCATATCACGAACCTTACGGTCGACATAACGCTTCTGCTTGGACTGAGTTGTATGAAGTCTGTCCTGAATGATCTTAACCTTATCCAAGGCATCTTGTACCAAATCTTTACCCAATAATCGAGCGTCCCCCGCCTCAAATCACCCAACCGGAGATCGACACCGTCTACCATATATTGCCTCAAAAAGAGTCATCTAGATGCTCGACTGATAACTGTTGTTGTAGGCAAACACCGCTAACGGCAAGAACTGATCCCATGAACCTCCAAAGTCAATAACATATCCACAATAACCCAAACTACATCGAAATTTCTCTGAGTCCGTAGGAGTCCAACAACGAAATCCATACTGATACACTCCCACTTCCACTTAGGAATCTCTATCTTCTGAAGCAAACCACCAGGTCTTTGATGCTCGTACTTTACTTGTTGACAATTTAGACACCGAGCAACATGCGCAACTGTATCATTCTTCATCCTCCTCCACCAATAATATTGCCGCAAGTCTTGATACATCTTATTGACGCCTGGATAATTAAAATATCGAGAACTGTGAGCCTCCTCTAGAATCAACTCACGAAGCCTATCCACATTAGGCACAAAAACATGACCCCTGCATCCTCAAAACTCCATCATCTACTTGGCATCACCGTGCCGAACTGTGTCCCTAAGGACAAACAAATGAGGTTCATCATGCTGCTGATCTCTGGTGTGCTCAAATAAGGAAGACCCGAGCAACTGTGCAAGCTAAAACACGACTGGGCTAAAAAACATCCAACCTCACGAACTAATTGGCCAAGGCCGTGACATCTAATGCAAGCAGTCTCTCACCGACTAGAATGTATGCAAAGCTGCCCATACTAGCTAACTTCCTACTCAAAGCATCAGCCACCACATTGGCCTTCAGGGGATGATGCAAGATGGTGATATCATAGTCTTTCAACAGCTCCAACCACCTTCTCTACCTCAAATTGAGCTCCTTTTGCTTGAAGAAATAGTGCAAACTCTTATGATCTGTGAACACCTCACACGACACTCCATATAGATAGTGCCTCCAAATCTTCAACGCGTGAACAATGGCTGCTAGCTCCAAGTCATGAACAAGATAATTCTTCTCGTGAACCTTCAGCTGCTGCAAAGCATATTCAATAACATTGCCACCCTGCACCAATACTGCACCAAGTCCAATACGAGATATGTCATAATATGCGGTATAAGGCCCTGATCCCGTGGGCAACACCAACACTAGCGTCGTAGTCAAAGCTGTCTTGAGCTTTTGAAAGCGCGCCTCACACTCATTTGACCATCTGAACGGGGCACCCTTCTGAGTCAAACTGGTCAACGGGGCTGCTATAGATGAAAACCCCTCTACAAGTTGACAGTAATAACCCGCCAAATCGAAGAAACTACGGATCTCTATGGCTAAAGTAGGTCTAGGCCAATTCTGAACGACCTCAATCTTCTTAGGATCCACCTAAATACCCTCAGCTATCTCTTAGAGTTTGAAGAACGATCCAAAGATGTTGCTCATGCTCCTCTCGTCTACGGGAGTAGATCAATATATGATCAATAAAAACAATCATAAAGGAATCTAGGTAAGGCTTGAACTTCATCAAATCCATAAATGATGTTGGGGCATTTGTCAACCCAAATGACATCACCAGAAACTCATAATGCCCAAACCGAGTTCGAAAAGCTATCTTAGGGACATCGGATGCCCTAATCCTCAACTGATGGTAGCCAGACCTTAAATCGATCTTTGAAAACACCTTGGAACCATGAAGTTGATCAAATATGTCATCAATCCTCGGCAATGGATACTTGTTCTTGATGGTGACTTTGTTCAACTATGGATGAATACTTATGCACATCCTCATCAACCCATCCTTCTTCCTTACAAACAACACCGGCGCACCCCAATACGAGTAACTAGGTCTAATAAAGCCCTTATCAAGAAAATCATGCAGTTGATCCTTCAATTCTTTCAACTTTGGCGGGACCATGCAGTATGGTGAAATAAAAATGGGCTGAGTGCCAGGAACCAAATCAATACATAAGTCAGTATCCTTGTCGGGTGGCATCCCCAACAGGTCTACAGAATATATCTTAGGGGACTCCCGAACAACTGGTACAGAATCCATGGAAGGAACCTCCGCACTAGAATCACGAACATAAGCCAAATAAGCCAAACACCTCTCCTTGACCATTTACACTGAGCCTTCATATAAGAGATAACCCTATTGGTAGAATGACCAGGAGTCCCTCTCCACTCTAATCAAGGAAACCCCGGTAAGGCTAAAGTCACGGTCTTGGCGTGATAGTCCAATATAGCATGATAATGTGACAGCCAATCCATCCCCAAAATAACATTGAAATCGACCATATCGAGAAGTAGGAGATCTACTGCAAACTGAAACAGTACCTATGATAACATCATCGGATGACTCTGCCTTAGGCCTGGTTGGCAAAGAATAACATCGGGGCTGGGCCCCACCACTCTGAACCATATCCCTTTAACGGCCTCCTGCTAGCTAGCCTCCACCTCTAGCATCCTGTCTTCCACCTCTAATGGCATGACCTCCAGTTCTAGCGTCTTGAACTCTACCTTTGGCTCCCTTACCCCTACCTCTAGCTGGTTGAGCGGGCGGTGCCGGAATCATGGCACGAGAACCTGGAATTCTCACCAACAGGACCGTGATGGCGCCTAACATAACACTTGTCACACCTCCTTTTTCCGCGCCCGCGGGGGCGCAAAGGGGAGTTTTTCCAATTAAAGGACAATCGAAACGGGATGTGTTTATTTATTTCAGAGTCACCACTTGGGAGATTTAGGGTGTCCCAAGTCACCAATTTTAATCCCGCATCGAGGAAAATAATGACTCTATATTACAGTCTGCGTACCAGAAATCCGGATAAGGAATTCTGTTAACCCGGGAGAAGGTGTTAGGCATTCCCGAGTTCCGTGGTTCTAGCACGGTCGCTCAACTGTTATATTCGGCTTATTTACCTGATTTTATACAAGTGTGAACCTATGTGCAAAATTTAACTTTTAAAACGCTTTTATCATTTACTGTTATTTTATAAGACTTGCAACGTCGTGAAAACATATTTCGAACCACGCTACATCAATGCACCCGTGGTTGTTGACATATTTCGACTCGGTTGAGATTTGGATTTGGGTCACATAAATGTGCACCCGAATTAAGGAGAATAAATTATTAAGACGCGCCTAAAGCAACTAGCGTATTGTTGTTTTGGGGAAGGCCGAAAAATTCGCTAAACGGCCTGTCCCGAATTCTAAGTGTTTTAATATATATACAGTCAGAGGGACCCGCAGCTGTGTACATTTTCTGTTTGACGAGGCTCGTCTCGTTCTACTTTTAAAAGGAATTTGCAACGTCATGGATATGCCTCTCGAACCACGTCACAATCAATGTACCCGTGATTAGAAATACATTTCGAATCCGTCGAGATTTGGATTTGGGTCACATTAATGTGCACCCGAGTTTAAGAAGGTAAGGTTTATTAAATACGCGCTTAAAGAGACTATCGCGTTATTATTCTGGGAGGACCGTGAGATTTGCTAAATGACCCATCCTGTTAACTGAATGCTTCGATACCATACGTTTAACGAGGGCCCCGCAGCCTGCGTGTTTTGCTTATTTTCGTCGAGGCTCATCTCGTTCTTATTTTAAAAGGATATCCTATAGCAACTATGTTTCTTGTCGTGTTTGTCTCTATCAATTGAAAGCAGTAGATAGTCCTAATTAATTAAATGCTTGCAAGTTATTTATAACAGAATTTGGAAATGCTTAAAAATCAGGAACGAGGCTGCGTGCACAGTCAGTCGAATAAATAATCACGGGCCCAAATCCAACCCATGCGTGATGGGCCAAATCTGGGCCACTGCTTGCTCGAAGCAGGTCTGCTTGGCCTGTTTTGGCCTGAACTCGACCTTCATGAGGTTGAGATTGCAAGTTTGGTGTTCTTTGTCTTAACAGGTGGTTTACTAGTTATATGAGACCATCAATCCGAAAAGGAAGAACTTAATCCATGATGTACAGTTTTCATACTTGGCATACATTACAACATATACTGCAAAGTAAACTAAAATCTGAGATGCAACCTATATCATTGAGCATATTATCACCTATCAGCATACATATGTAAGCTACCATTTAGCTAACTTATATTGATATACACTAGGCATACATGCTGCTTCTATTGTCAACACAAGAATGAAAATTATCATACAGTACATGATATCTAATATAACAATATATGTATGAAAATCAACTTCAAGTCTTTTTCTTTTTGCATTCATGCTCAATGTTCCAATTACATTTGATAGTGCCTTGGTTGTGTACCTGATGTAGAGGAACAGAAGAAGAAGGAAAAGGATCAGCTGAGTAGTACACAGCAAACAACAGCAACAGCAGATTCACAGCAACAACACAGCAACAAACAACCAGCCAATAATGATGAAGCTCAGCAAAGAGTCGAACAACAAATGAACAATCCAAGTGTTGTCCACAGTCCACAAACAAACAACAATATTTCCCAGAACAAACAGAACCAGCAAATAATCAAGCACCAAACGAGTAATCCCAGGGAAGAATAATGAAACAACAGCAATAATTGAGGGTTCAATGCAGCAAAACCACCAGTTCAACAACCACAAACAACTCAGTCAATGCAAGCAACAGAACTTGGCCAAGACAACTTGACCAATATGCACTCTTATACAACTTTCAGGCAGTGTTTGGTTACAATGTTTATTGGAAACTACCTTATGTTTTTTTCAGTTTTCTTTAAACTCACTAGACCTCTCTTCCGACTAAAAGTTTTCCAGCCTTTTGTTTTCTCCTTTTCTGAAGACTAAAAGTCCAACCCTTTTTAAGTTCTCAAATGGCCTATTTATAAGCCAAATGACCCAGTGCAGTTAAGCTGCCTTCCCTACAACTTGCAGTCTGCCCATACCCTTTAAGCCCATGCCTAAGCATCTTTTGGTGCCAGCCCTTTGTTCCCCACGCCTGGTTTTGTTTTATCAAGAGTTATGGGCTCATTTTATTATTCATTTTAAGCCCCAAACCCTTGTGTCTTGTTCCCCATTGGTGTTAGTTTAATCCTAATTTAGTACCCTACTTGTCAGCTCATTTAAACTAATCATTTTTGTTCTTTTCAAACCCCAGACTAACCCTGTTAAACCCTGCTTATTACTGCCCTGCCCCCTTGCAGCATCAGGGCATTCTGAACTCATGAAAGTTCAAATTCAGGACTGCCCTGGACTGAACCTTTTCAGTCATTTTTGCAATGCAAACAAACTCATTTCAGACAATGCTGGGCATTCAGTCAGTGACAAGGTTCAATTAGTCATGTGAAATTATTAGCTCATTCGATTCATTAGTTATAGAAAACTGATCGACGACATTTATCGAGTCGACTATACTAATTATAACAGGTAATAATCAGTCGTTCAAATAAACAACACATACAGGGACCTAAAGGGCTTCGGACAACTTGGTCAGTCACTAGGAACCTATATACGTTATTCATGCGACGACTATACTAATCGGACATGCTTATCATAGGATACATTTAAATCATACACAGAAAACAATCGACCAAATAAAAGGTCTTTACAGAGATGAAAGAAATTAAGAAACTATCAGAAAATAACAAACAATCACCACAAAGCATGCTAATGACTTAATTAGCAGTTAATATAAACGAAAAGGGAAAGAAAAACTTACCGAAAAATGTTTAAATCAAACAGACCCAAATCTGACTCAACTCTGCCCATTTGAGGCCGAACAAATTTTAACCAGGGTGTTCTCACATGAGAACACCTTGGTTAAGATCCATTGAACCTCAAACCCCTTTCAAGACCGGCCGGATTCCCCAGGTGCATGTGTTCTAAGGTCTGGATTTTCAGATCTGGATTTTTAGGAGTTGTGGGTAGATTCGGACCAAACCAAGCTTGGTTTGGTCACGAGGAAGGTCAGGGGAGTGTCTGGTATGAAGATGGGGTGGTTTGGCATAGGTCCGGGTTCGACTCAAATCTTCAAATGAAGATTCGAGACGAAGGAAGGTGATTCGAGGCAAGAGGGTAACAGATCCATGTTCAGGAGAGTGAGGGGGTCTTAGGGTGTTCAGGAGGTGGTCACCGGCGTTCGTGTCGCCGGCTTTAATGGCGAGGGAGACGGGGGCGGCTAGGGTTTCTAATGGGAGGTCCGGGTTTGAGTTTGGGGATGAAGGGATGGGGTGTTGGTATAGGGGGCGTGGGGTGTAAGGGAAGGTTTATATATGGTCTATGGGATTGTATCTGAGCCGTTAGATAAGATGATCTCAACGGCTTGAATCTGATGGTGGGAAATGAGACGAGGTCGTTTAATAGTTAAATGGGGTCATTTTGGTTTAGGTGAGGGGTTAGGTTGAACCGGCTAAACAGGTTGGGTCACGGGTGAGCATGTGGGCCGTTGGATCAAGAGGCTTAGACGGCTCAGATCAATTTGCCTGAAACGGCGTCGTTGAGGTGAGTTGAACAGCCTGATCTGGACCGTTCCTTTGAATCAGATCAACGGCTTCAATGGGGACGCCGATACGACGTCGTTTGAGTCCGTGCTTGGGCAGGCTGGATTTGGACTGGGTCTGAGTGCTGGTTTGGGCCTGCTTTGTTTCATTTCTTTTTGGGCCCAAACCGATTTTCCTTCACTCTTTTGCTTTTTTTTTCTTTTCTTTTAAACAAAAATGAGATAATAATAAAATAATGAAATTAACATCAACAATAATGTAACATTCCCACACAATTATCACAAAAATATTTAAGTAAGTTAAATCACAACCTAGAACAAACGACGCACATATATTTATATTTTTGAATTTTCTTTTAACGACAGATATTTTTTGTATTTTGTTTGATAATGACTAGATGCAAAATGGACAGACCCACAAATGACTAACAACACATGTCACGGAAAGATCGAAAAATTGTACAGCGAAGTCATTTGTCACTATTTTTGATTTCTTTTGGAGTGATTGTTCGTGAAGCAAAAATCACGTGCTTACAGCTGCCCCTCTTTGCACGAAGACACGAAGGGTTTTCGCGCAAAGATAAAGCGAGCGATTTTTGCCCGTCCGAATACTCCGTGTGAAGCATTTTTTGAAAAAGATTTGACCGAACCTTTGCTTCAGAGGTTTCCTACATATCCTGGGCTGAAACAGGAATCAGGTCAATGTAGTTCGGGAAATTTTGGTAGCTGGGACTACCGTGTGACTGTATTGCTTGCTGCTGTTGTGCGCTGTCGCATGCTGCTGTAGGATGCTACTGCTCAACCGATCTCCCTGTTACATTGTTCTTGAAAGGAAAAACAAGAAGTTAAGCTAGAGTGTGAGATCTCTTTTATCTTCAACTTGTTCTTGTTGCCTTGCTTTCCTGTCGGCTAATGCTTTCTTCCGATGCCCTTATTTTGTGAACTTGGAGATGATGCTGGTCCTTCGCCTTTTCTGAATGCCAGTTTTCATTGCTTCGCTTGACTTTTTGGGAACATACCCTCTTCTTCAAGCCTTTCAATTGTTTCTTCGGCGGTATGGCTTTTCATCAAAATTGTTACGTTGAGCATGCTATAATGTTTCCGAACTGCTTCTTCTGAGACGCGTTCCTTCTTCCTTTTGAATGTGCTCTTGCTTTGGCAGCCTTCTGCTTCTTGGCGCTGGGGATTTTATTGTTTCCTATTTGGGGATCTCTGTTGTACCCTTCCGTCTTCAGGTGGGGTGACTGATTCCAAAATCTAGAGCTAAAAAGTATTCCCGCATTATACTGGTGGGCGACCTAGAACTTAAATGTATTCCCGCATTATACTGGTGGGCGACCTAGAACTTAAAAGTATTCCCGCATTATACTGGTGGGCGACCTAAAATGTATTCCCGCATTATACTGGTGGGCGACCTAGAACTTAAAAGTATTCCCGCATTATACTGGTGGGCGACCTAGAACTTAAATGTATTCCCGCATTATACTGGTGGGCGACCTAGAACTTAAAAGTATTCCCGCATTATACTGGTGGGCGACCTAAAATGTATTCCCGCATTATACTGGTGGGCGACCTAGAACTTAAAAGTATTCCCGCATTATACTGGTGGGCGACCTAGAACTTAAATGTATTCCCGCATTATACTGGTGGGCGACCTAGAACTTAAATGTATTCCCGCATTATATTGGTGGGCGACCTAGAACTTAAAAGTATTCCCGCATTATACTGGTGGGCGACCTAGAACTTAAAAGTATTCCCGCATTATACTGGTGGGAGACCTAGAACTTAAATGTATTCCCATATTATACTGGTGGGCGACCTAGAACTTAAATGTATTCCCGCATTATACTGGTGGGCGACCTAGAACTTAAAAGTATTCCCGCATTATACTGGTGGGCGACCTAGAACTTAAAAGTATTCCCGCATTATACTGGTGGGCGACCTAGAACTTAAAAGTATTCCCGCATTATACTGGTGGGCGACCTAGAACTTAAAAGTATTCCCGCATTATACTGGTGGGCGACCTAGAACTTAAATGTATTCCCGCATTATACTGGTGGGCGACCTAGAACTTAAAAGTATTCCCGCATTATACTGGTGGGCGACCTAGAACTTAAAAGTATTCCCGCATTATACTGGTGGGCGACCTAGAACTTAAAAGTATTCCCGCATTATACTGGTGGGCGACCTAGAACTTAAAAGTATTCCCGCATTATACTGGTGGGCGACCTAGAACTTAAATGTATTCCCGCATTATACTGGTGGGCGACCTAGAACTTAAATGTATTCCCGCATTATATTGGTGGGCGACCTAGAACTTAAATGTATTCCCGCATTATACTGGTGGGCGACCTAGAACTTAAAAGTATTCCCGCATTATACTGGTGGGCGACCTAGAACTTAAAAGTATTCCCGCATTATACTGGTGGGCGACCTAGAACTTAAAAGTATTCCCGCATTATACTGGTGGGCGACCTAGAACTTAAATGTATTCCCGCATTATACTGGTGGGCGACCTAGAACTTAAAAGTATTTGAAATTGTTTCCCCGTTCTTCCGAGAAATTTTTTTGACAATCGGCAGAAAATTTTCTGCCCCGGTTTTGGTGATTTCCCTGGCGTTGCATCTTGCTGCCATCATTAATCCTTTGTTTTCCTGTAGCAGACAAAAGGATTTAATTAGCTTTTATCGTGGTGGTAGAGGGTGCCTTTTTGGCGGATGATTTTCCTTTCTTCTCTTTTCTTGCTCTATGTCCCAATTGATTAGTGGGAAAAGTTGCCTGCTGGGGGCCTCTAGCCTGCTGGGGATTGGATTTCAATTAATCCCCTTTTCCGCTTTCTCTTTAAGCATATTCTGTGGGAGTCTGCTTTTAACTCCCGAAACCACTTCCTTTTAGGAGCTTACTTCCTCCAAAATTGCCGGGCACGATCATTGCGTTGCCTGGGGTCGGCCTTTAAAAACTGTTTGTGTTATACTGTATTGGATGAATTCCCTTTCGGTCTCTGGCAGTAAGCTTTGAAAAATCCTTTTCAAGACAAATTTTAGGAAGAGAAATAAAAGCTAGAAAAGGAGAAAATCTTTCTGAACCCATATTTTGGTGGGAGAAGAAACTCAAAAGAACTTATCTGGAGGACATGACTGGTCCCCGTGATCATGACGTGCACCATAGATTCCCGACCCAGTCTATTTGTATCAATCGATTTGCCCGATGGCCTGACTTGCTGGGGATGATAAATGACTGTCCATTTTGTTTCGAATATGGTAGCTTTTCTGATCTTTCTTGTCGCCTCATAGTGCCCTTCGAGGGGTTTTCACTAATGAGACTCTCTCTTTTCTCTCATCTCCCGGTGCCTTATGGTGCCTGTGAAGGTTTTCACCAATAAGACTCTCTCATTTCACATCCCTCATCTTACATCGCCTCTCGGTGCCTGTGAAGGTTTTCACCGATAAGACTCTCTCATTTTATTTCTTTCGAGGAATCGGGGCGTTGTAGATACGACCCTCTCTCCTGGAGATTCCTTTGACCATTAATTCATTCCCAGTCTTACGATCCTCTTCTTTGCTGGGGATCGATGTATTATTCTCGGCCTCATTTGCCTGACTCGACATCTTTTGAACGTTGATCGGGAGGTCTTTTGGACGTTGATGTTGGTTTTGGTGTGGAGTTAAAGAAAGGCTACAAAAATGAAGATAATTTGATGGGTGACGTGTTACAACTTTTGGAATCAAACCTTTGTTGGAACTTAAAACATACCTTCTTCCCCAGTTTTCTTGCTTGGGGAATTTCTCTTTTTTTTTACACTTATGTTGCGCTATGTGCGTTACGCACGCTGTGCCTATTATGCACACTATGTATATTATGCATCCTATATTCACTATGATGCATACTATGACCGAGCCGTGAGGCGCCTACGTATCCTCTTTGAGGAATCAGGTCAAACGTAGTTCCCACGGTTTTGTATTTTTTGTGATTTTATCTTTTTCCCTTTTTTTTTCTTTCTTTTCATTTTCTTTCTCTTTTCTTTTTCTCTTTTTTTTCATGTCTTTTCCATTAGTGATTCCAAAAGAGGGGTATGAAAGAATTACTTAAGGCTCAAAGGGGGAAGCAAGAGTTAAAAGTGTTTGGATAGAAGAAAGAATTGCCTCCGTCATCTCATTATCCCACAAATGCCAAATACAAACAAATAAGCCAAAAATTGTCGTAATTAAGGAAATTACGCATAGTATCTCTTGACTGTATCTGAATTGATAGCCATGTCGACACATCTACCCTCGACATCTGTCAAACACAAAGCACCGTTGGAAAATACTCTGGTCACGATATAAGGCCCTTGCCAATTTGGGGCGAATTTGCCTTTTGCCTCGACCTGATGTGGGAGGATCTTCTTCAATACCTGCTGCCCTACTTCAAACTTCCTGGGGCGCACCTTCTTATTATATGTTCTTGCCATTCTCTTCTGGTACAGCTGACCATGACACACTGCTGCCAATCTTTTCTCATCTATCAGGCTCAACTGTTCCAATCGAGCTTTGACCCATTCATCATCATTAATCCCGGCTTCAGCGACAATTCGGAGGGACGGAATTTCGACCTCCGCTGGTATTACGGCCTCAGTTCCATACACCAACAAATAAGGAGTTGTGCCTATGGAAGTTCGGACGGTAGTGCGGTAACCCAACAAAGCAAAGGGTAATCTCTCGTGCCATTGTCTGGACCCTTCCACCATTTTTCGCAGTATCTTCTTGATATTCTTATTGGCTGCTTCGACTGCTCCATTCGCCTTGGGACGATATGGGGTGGAATTGCGGTGTGTAATCTTGAATTGTTGGCATACCTCTCTCATCAAGCTGCTATTAAGATTCGCACCGTTATCCGTGATGATCACTTTTGGGATCCCAAATCTGCAGATGATATGGGAGTGAACAAAGTCCACCACTGCCTTCTTGGTTACTGATTTGAAGGTTTTAGCCTCAACCCATTTGGTGAAGTAATCAATGGTCACTAGGATGAACCTATGACCGTTGGATGCTGCCGGCTCAATGGGCCCAATGACATCCATGCCCCATGCCACAAACGGCCAAGGTGCTGACATCGTATGCAACTCTGTTGATGGAGAATGAATCAAATCTCCATGTATCTGGCACTGATGGCATTTCCTCACAAAAGTGATACAGTCGTGTTCCATGGTGAGCCAATAACACCCTGTTCGAAGGATCTTTCTTGCCAATACATATCCGCTCATGTGTGGCCCACAAACTCCAGCATGTACCTCTGCCATAACCGTCGTTGCTTGACTGGCATCTATGCATCTCAACAATCCCAAATCCGGGGTTCTTTTGTACAATACTCCTCCACTGAGGAAGAAACCATTCGACAAACGCCGAAGGGCTCTTTTTTGGTCTCTAGAGGCATGTTCTGGATATATCCCCATTCTG
Organism: Nicotiana sylvestris; assembly: GCF_000393655.2. Classification (NCBI taxonomy): domain Eukaryota; kingdom Viridiplantae; phylum Streptophyta; class Magnoliopsida; order Solanales; family Solanaceae; genus Nicotiana; species Nicotiana sylvestris. The sequence goes on from NC_091059.1 coordinate 7,800,826, forward strand.
AGGTATTCCTTGATATCATGAAACCAGGGTTCGCCATCTGCTTCTTCTTCTATGGCATTGCAGTAGGCGTGCTGATCACGGACCTGGATGTGTAGAGGATCAACATACATTTTGTCAGGGTGGTGCAGCATTGATGCTAAGGTGGCTAAGGCATCCGCAACCTCATTGTGAACTCTCGGGATGTGTTTGAACTTCACCGATCGAAATTGCTTGCTCAGATCATGCAAGCATTGTCGGTATGGTATGAGTTTTAGATCTCGTGTTTCCCATTCTCCCTGAATTTGATGTACCAAGAGGTCCGAGTCTCCCAAGACCAAGACGTCTTGGACATCCATGTCAGCAGCCAAGCGCAGACCCAGAATGCAAGCCTCATACTCGGCCATATTGTTGGTGCAATAGAAGCGTAGTTGAGCTGTAACAGGATAATGCCGTCCTGTTTCAGAAATGAGTACTGCTCCTATTCCGACCCCTTTCGCATTTACAACTCCATCGAAGAAAAGCTTCCAACCCGGTTCCTCAGGTAATTCCAACTCATTTGCATGCATTACCTCTTCGTCAGGAAAATACGTTCTTAAGGGCTCGTATTTTTCATCAACGGGATTCTCTGCCAAATGGTTTGCCAGCGCCTGGGCTTTTATGGCTGTCCTCGTCACATAGACGATATCAAACTCTGTGAGCAGAATTTGCCATTTTGCTAACCTTCCCGTGGGCATAGGTTTCTGAAAGATATACTTCAATGGATCCAAACGGGATATGAGATAAGTAGTATATGAGGACAGGTAGTGCTTCAACTTCTGAGCTACCCAAGTCAGGGCGCAGCATGTTTTCTCGAGTTGAGTGTACTTGACCTCATGCACTGTGAATTTCTTGCTAAGATAGTAGATGGCCTGCTCCTTCCTTCCTGTGTCATCATGTTGCCCCAGTACACAACCAAATGAATTTTCCAAGACTGTCAGGTAAAGGATTAGGGGTTTCCCGGGCTTAGGCGGGACCAACACGGGTGGATTAGACAGATACCCTTTGATTTGGTCGAAAGCCTCTTGACACTCTGTCGTCCAACCTTCTGCAGCATCCTTTCTCAGTAGCCGAAATATGGGCTCACAAGTTGCTGTGAGTTGAGCGATGAACCTGCTGATGTAATTGAGTCTACCCAGCAAACTCATTACCTCTGTTTTGTTCCTTGGCGGTGGCAAATCTCGGATGGATTCAATTTTGGATGGGTCTAACTCAATCCCCCGTCGACTGACGATGAATCCTAGCAACTTTCCTGATGGGACCCCGAATGCGCATTTGGCCGGGTTAAGCTTGATATCATACCTCCGGAGTCTTTGGAAAAATCTCCTTAGGTCTGCTACATGGTCCTCCTGACGCCAAGATTTGATGATCACATCATCGACGTACACCTCGATTTCCTTGTGTATCATGTCATGAAACACAGCAGTCATTGCTCGCATGTACGTTGCCCCAGCGTTCTTTAACCCGAACGGCATTACCCGATAGCAGTAGGTTCCCCATGGCGTAATAAACGCTGTCTTCTCAGCATCCTCTTCGTCCATTAGGATCTGATGATAACCCGCATAGCAATCCACAAAGGATCCGATCTCGCGCCCAGCGCAATTATCGATCAGGATATGAATGTTGGGTAACGGAAAATTGTCCTTGGGACTTGCTTTGTTGAGGTTGCGGTAGTCGACGCACACCCTGATTTTTCCATCCTTCTTTGGGACTGGTACCACATTGGCCAACCACTCGGGATATCGAGTGACCCGAATGACCTTCGCTTGCAACTGCTTAATCACTTCTTCTTTGATTTTCACACTCATTTCTGTTTTAAATTTCCTTAGTTTTTGCTTGACCGGAGGGTATGCCGGGTCGGTGGGCAATTTGTGAACCACTAAATTGGTGCTTAATCCAGGCATATCATCGTAGGACCATGCAAAAACATCTTTGAATTCCATGAGGGTTTTGATCAATTCTTCTCTGACATTCGGCTCAATGTGGATGCTAATTTTGGTCTCTTGGACGTTATCAGCGTCTCCTAGATTCACAGCCTCAGTGTCATTTAGGTTAGGCTTGGGTTTCTCTTCAAATTGGCACAGTTCTCGGTTTATCTCTTCGAAGGCTTCACCTTCGTCACATTCAGATTCATCATCACAAACGACCTCTTGCATCATTGAGTCGGATTCAGATTGATTTATTAGACTAGGTCGAAGATCCGCTGTGCATGCCATGTCATTAGAACCAGTAAAAAGAGAACTGTTCAGAAAGAAAAAGAACAAAACAAAATTAAAATGGGACAAAAGAAAAGAACTTTATTAAACTTGCGGGATAAAAGGGTTCACACTTTTACAAAAAAAAAGTAAAATTTGGATTACACCCTTGAATAATCCGGACAAAACAAAACACACAAAACATAAATCAAAGCCTACTACCAAGACTCCCCTCGGACAGGAAGAGGAGTAACCATCCAATTGTTGGTCTTGGCCTCAGGCCCTACAAACTGTATCTCTGCTCTGTTGGAACCTTCTCCAGCTTCCACCATACTGACATCCGCGAATAGTCTCTCAAAACTCTGATTTAGGTCTTCATTTATACCGATCAAAGGTCCTCGAATCTTTGGGACCGGCGACCCCTTGGCACTTGCTTTGACAAAAGACTCTGAGAGGCGTGGCACTGGTTTAGGTAGAAACCAGACCCTTTTCTTCATTTTTCGCGCTTGCTTCCTGTCTGCTGTGGTTGGTTTGAACCCCAATCCGAAAGTTTCTAGATTTTTAGGAAGGGATACATGTTGGACAATCCCTTGAAGCTCGACTCCCAAGCCTTTTCCTGGCACAAATCCATTACCCAGCATTTCCGAGACCATCATGGCTGTCGCGGCAGCTATCTTAGGGTGTGGGATGATTTCTCCTTCAGAAATTTTGTTGGCCAACCCTGTATCGAAAATCTGGTAGACCCAAGGACCTTTGTCATCAGCAGTCTCTATGAAAGGTACAATGGTTCCGCCCATGGTGCACGTTGTATCCTCGCCGTGTAACACGACCTCCTGTCTTTCCCACTCGAACTTCACTATCTGATGTAGGGTAGAGGGCACTGCTTTTGCTGCATGAATCCATGGTCGTCCTAGCAGGATGTTGTAAGATACTGTGGCGTCTAACACCTGGAATTCCATGGTAAACAGGACTGGACCAATGGTCAGCTCAAGTACAACATCCCCTACAGTGGCTGTTCCGTTTCCGTCAAACCCCCGGACACAGATGCTATTCTTTCGGATTCTTCCGCGGTCGATCTTCAACTGGTCCAGAGTGGATAATGGACAAATATTGGCGCTTGAGCCATTATCCACCAACACTCGAGTTACCACCGATTCTTCACATTTGACAGCTAGGTATAGAGCTTTATTGTGCTCCGTACCTTCCACCGGCAGGTCATCATCTAAGAATGTTACCCTGTTCACCTCGAAAATCTTGCTGGCAATGGTTTCCAGGTGGTTTACAGAAATTTCACTGGGCACATGAGCTTCGTTCAATATCTTCAGCAGGGCCCGACGATGCTCCTCAGAGTGGATTAGTAACGACAACAGTGAGATCTGGGCCGGTGTTTTTCTCATTTGTTCGACCACAGAATAGTCATGTCCCTTCATCTTTCTCAGGAACTCTTCAGCCTCTTCTTCGGACACAGGTTTCTTGGTTGCAACTGGGTTGGTCCTTCTTAGCTCCATCGGAGCAAAACATCGACCTGATCGAGTCAGCCCTTGCGCTTCACAACTGACTTCTTCCACCTGTTTTCCTTTGTACATCACCACCGCCTTTTCATATTTCCAAGGCACAGCCCTGCTGTCAATCATCGGCAGCTGGACCACAGGCTTTATGGTCACCCGTTCTCTACATACCCCTTTCAACACGACCGCCGGTGTGGGCGGGATCCCTGGTATTACCAACTTGCTTGGCTCGGGTTTGCTTGTTATGGCGGACGGGCTCTTTCCCAATATCACTACCGGCTTGACGCCTTCTCCCTGCGACTGTACACTCGTTCCTCCACTGGTTGAGACTTCTTTCGGGGCGGCTTGGATCATCATCACTGTTTGTGAGGGTTTTCTCAATTCTCCTCCCTCACACACCAACTCAATCATGTGAGTTTCGTGGTGCGCTGGCAGTGGGTTTTGGTTGATGTTAGGAGCTTCTGGTGTCTGGACCTCGATCTTATTGGTGTCGATAAGATCCTGTATGGCATGCCTTAATTTCCAGCACTTCTCGGTATCATGCCCGAGCATCCCTGAACAGTATTCACAACTGATTGATCGATCCAAGTTCTGAGGTGGGGGATTTGGTTCTCGAGTCTGGACAGGACTAACCAAACCCAATTGCCTCAGCTTGTGGAACAAAGCGGTGTAGGTTTCTCCCAACTCCGTGAAAGTTCTCTGCTTCCGCAACCTGTCATTCCTAGCATCTGGATTTCCCCGGAAGCCTGCCCCTGAAGGGTTTCTATACGCCCTCGGTGGAGGATAGGTGTTTTGTGGTGGTGCATATATGTTCTGGGGAGCCGGCGCGCGCCATTGTGGGCGAACCGGAGGCTGAGTGTATGCTTGGGCCTGGTGTACGGAACAATGTGGTTCTCGAGGCGGATAGAAATTTTGTGGTGGGTTGTATGGGTAGTTTGACCTGTGAGGTCTGGGTTGGTTGTAGTGCGGCCTGCCAGCCCTGGACCAACTGCCTGCCTCGATCGTGGCAACCTCTTCTTTCTTTCTTCTCAGCGCACCTCCCGTGCCGCTTTGAATAGCCTGGGTTGTGGCTTTGAGTGCCGAATAGTTCAAGATTTTGTCAGACCTCAGACCCTCTTCTATCATGACCCCTATCTTGACCACCTCGTTGAAAGATTTTCCAACTGTTGTCACCAAGTGACCAAAATAGGTTGGATCCAGTGTCTGCAAGAAATAGTCCACCATCTCTCCCTCTCTCATGGGAGGATCGACTCTAGCTGCTTGCTCTCTCCAGCAGAACCCGAACTCGCGAAAACTTTTCCCGGGTTTCTTCCCAGTTCTTAACAATGTGAGATGGTCAGGGACTATCTCGAGATTGTACTGGAAATGACCTGCAAAAGCCTGTGCCAGATCATCCCACGTGTACCACCTGCTGAAATCCTGCCTGGTATACCATTCTAGTGCAGATCCGCTCAGACTTTGGCCGAAATAAGCTATCAACAGCTCATCCTTGCCGCCTGCCCCTCTCATCTTGCTACAGAATCCCCGCAAATGCGCCATGGGATCACCGTGCCCTTCATATAAATCAAACTTAGGCATCTTAAAACCAGCCGGGAGTTGGACAGCTGGGAAAGGACACAGATCTTTGTATGCTACACTGATTTGATTGTCCAATCCGTGCAAGTTCCTGAAGGACTGCTCCAAGCTTTTGAACTTTCTCAACACTTCATCCTGTTCAGGAGCCTTAACTGGCTTCTCAACCTCTGCCAGAACTTCTAAATGTGGGTTGTAAGCTTGAGGCTCGGGTGCATGGAATGTAGGCTCAGGGGGATAGTATTGTGTATCGTGAGCCTAAAACAATGACTCACTGGTCGTTCTTTGCAAAGGGGCTGATGTGGGTCCCACAAAGATGGGAATATTGGGTGTTGGGAGAGGTTGATGGGGTGGTGGATCTTGGGAATCATGAGGGCTTCTTTCTTGATGATAAAGGGGATTTGGACGGCTTGTGGAAGGGCCATAGTGAGGGTATTCCGGCATGTGTCCCAGCGTTTCAGGGCTCTTTTGTGTTTTGGCTAGGGCTAGCTGCATTGCATTCATCTCTAGTCCCATCCTTTCAATCTTTTCCATCGCTTCTTTTAGCAACTGGCCCATTGGCCTTTCTTCCTCATTACTATTCTCTGAAGTAGTCATGCTTGTTGCTACCGCTCCTTTGGATCTGGTTTGGTATGAGTGTGTTGCCAGAGTTCTTTAACAACTAACTTGTCTGAATCAGACAATAACAAACTTCGTTAGCGTTAGATTTCAACAGATTTGATCATAACACATAGAGGATGCAATGCACCTAGGCAGTTAATCGTTTCTACATGCTTTGCCTCAAACAACATGCGTCATCCCGGTTTGCTCATTCGTCCTTTTAAAGTATTTTTGGGAAACTCTGTGTTTTATTTTATTATGTACTTTATTTTTTTTTCTTTATTAAAAACGGTCGAATCTTATGGGGATTGCCTACGTATCACGTCCCCGCGTGAATCAGACCAGGCGTAGTTCTGCCTCGAAGTGAAGACGCATAGAAATTCTTCCGGAGTCGCTTAATTTCATTATCAAAATTTGCTATTACACATTGCTTCAAACAAAATAGAAACAGTACAGACTCCACGGTTTTAAACTTGGTTTGAGGAAAAGAAAAAAACATTGGGGAAACAACAAACAAAACGACCAGGACTCGATCAACAACTAATTTTCCAGCTTAGGGACCCACGAGGCATCTTTCGGCCCTTTCGCGGCCCTAGGTGTAAGGTCTCTTTGCAAGCTCTTCAACTCGTTCATAATCCGGTGGACGCAGCCCATGATGGAAGCAATGAGGGTTTCCCGAGGTGTTTGCTCGCATGCCAAACATTTTAGGTAGATGTAATGCCCGATTTCGTCAATTCTTGCTCGAATGTTGTCCCTTTCTGCGAACAACTGCCTTATCTGTCGGCTCTTTAATCCTAGTGTTTGTGCATTGGTGGCGAGCTGATCCTGGAATATATCCATTTGCCTTTCCATCCTTGTCATTGCATTGTAATAGCGTCTCCGGTCGGCTTGGGCATCTTGTGTTTGCTTGAAGATCCGTTCTTGCAGAGCGGAATTTGTTTCCTCTGCCGCTTTGACGCTCAGTTCACAATTCTTCATGACTTGCTGTAGGCGCTTCCTCCGGGCCATTGTACCTTTTGCCCATTTGACCCTCATCCTCGCTATGCAAGCCTTTGATTGGTCTAATTCTTCTCGGCTCTGGATGACCTGATTTCTCAAACTGGTTATCAATCTTTCGTCGGAGCAACGCTTCTGTCGGTCGATGTTATTCTCACTGGCTTGGCGAAGGCGGGCCTTCAGAGCTTGGTTTTCTTGGGCTAGCTTGTCTTTTTCAGCCTGCTCTTGGGCGACTTGCACGTTGTTTTCGAATACAATCCTTTCAACTTGCCGCTTCAGCTTCCTGATTTCAACCAGGTAACCTTCCTCTTTTGCGAGCCAGTCCCATTGTTCTTGCGACGACTCAACAAAATCTTGGAGGTGAGGCCGTTTGGCTGGCCGTTTCACAATGTTCTTCTTGTTATTCCAAGCGAGATAGGCCGGCGAGACTTCACCCCTAGACACATCATCTACCCGAGTATTTGCCGTCAGGTACTGGCATTCACTCCATATGCAACGAACTGTCTTTTCAGGAAATTGGCCGTCACTGCTGACCTCAACTGCATAAGTGCTGAGATCTTCGTCCAGGTGTAGTACTTGACATCTTCCTAACTGTCTCATCACCCTGTAAGGGGCATAAGGTTGAATACCTTTGAGTCCCATCAAAAGGAAATGAGGACCAGTGGCGGGCATGTATATGATTTCTTCCACAGAAAGCCAACCCAAAGTCCAGTTTATTTGATCTGCGGTGATGACCCGGAGATAGGATATCCATTCTTCAAACCCTCCCGGTGATCGGAAACCTGAAACCCTTAGGTTATAACCCTCGATGCAACCCCCATTTGTAGACATGTAGCGCATATACTGAGGATGGTGACACAAGTGTTCGATCATCCACATCTGTAATAACAAGTTGCACCCCTCGAAGAAGTCTGCTCCAGCCTTACAAGCCGTGAGGGCTCGGTACATTTCTGACACTATCATAGGAGCAAAGATGCTTTTATCGTTGGTAATCAGGACTTTGACGATTCCAGCCACTTTCAGGTCGATATTTCTATCTTTTCGGGGAAACACCATAAGGCCCAAAAATGCCACCATAAAAGTGAACCGCCTATGCTCATTCCATTTTACTAGATTTCCCTTGCTGCAAACACCACTTTCTGGATCATTAAATCCTCCTATGCTCCCGTACCTCTGGTATATGAATTGTAGGGTAGAAAAACCTCTATCTAGTCCAGCGTACGGGACTCTCTTGCTTATCTTCAACAGATCCATGAATTTGTGTGAATTCACAGTTCTTGGAGCGATCAGGTATTTGTGTCTCAAACCTTCAGTGACGTCCATGTAACCCGCCATTTCTTCTAAGGTTGGGGTGAGTTCAAAATTCGAGAAACGGAACATGTTGTGGGTCGGATCCCAAAATGTAACCAAAGCCTTTATGATGTCGCACCGAGGCCTGACGTTCAACAAATCAACCAAACCTCCCAGGTGCAGTTTGATCTTGTCTTGCTCTGATTTTTCCAAATCCTCCCACCATAATCGCACTTCCAGAGGGATTTTGCTTCTAACTGTTACCGGCAAACTTGGACTTATGCTCATTCTGCATGTTTATTGGGGGGATTAAGCAAAGATCCAGATTCATTGGACTCAAATACCAAATTGACACACCTTTTTTTTTTCTTAAAAAAAACGAAATTTGGTTGTTTTCGAAAAAGTATGATGTCACCTTAAAAACTTTCGTTCTTTGGATTGTACCTATATTTTGAAAAATAAGTTGAGCCCGATGGGGGTTGCCTACGTATCCCGCACCATGCGAGAATCAAACTGACGTAGTTCAGGCATAAATCGAATTTTGGGGACACACTATTTTTCTCTTAGAAATGAATCAAAGACTCTCTTTTTTAAAACAAATTAATAAGACACACATTTTTTTTTCAAAATTCTGGCAGAGCTTTAACCATTTTTTGTGATTTTTCAAGCCTTGAAACAAGTAAATGCATAAAGCAAACAGGATGTAGCAGGATGGTCTTTATTCTCAGGTTGCTTGTCCTAGACGGACCCAGCCCCTGTGCTGAGTCCCCTAAGTCAAATGCACATGATGCAAATAAGCGTTCCTACTAGGGATCCGGCATGAAGTTATGTTATGCTAAGCTGTAAAACCTAGGTGTTTGTTCTAGACCTGGCTTACCCGAGCGGACAACTCGAGCCAAGGATGGGAGCTGTGTACCGGTAACCAAAAGGCCATCCGATTTTGCAACTCCTCCGAATCCTCGTTCTATTTTGGCATATGACACTAACAGAAAGAAGCCACGACCAGCGTGCGCTTCTCAAGAGAGAAGAGAAGGGTTTCGGCACAGTTTATATGTACATTTCAAATAATATCAAAGCAGTAAAAGCAACATTTAACACCTTAGGCTAAAACAAAAAAAAAATCAGATAATAAATCAAGCTAAATAATAACAATTATTTCAAGCTCAAATTCTTAACCCTGAACCAGTGGTTCTGGGTCATTAATCCCCAGCAGAGTCGCCAGAGCTGTCACACCTCCTTTTTAAGGGGAGTTTTTCCAATTAAAGGACAATCGAAACGGGATGTGTTTATTTATTTCAGAGTCGCCTCTTGGGAGATTTAGGGTGTCCCAAGTCACCAATTTTAATCCCGCATCGAGGAAAATAATGACTCTATATTACAGTCTGCGTACCAGAAATCCGGATAAGGAATTCTGTTAACCCGGGAGAAGGTGTTAGGCATTCCCGAGTTCCGCGGTTCTAGCACGGTCGCTCAACTGTTATATTCGGCTTATTTATCTGATTTTAAACAAGTGTGAACCTATGTGCAAAATATAACTTTTAAAACGCTTTTATCATTTACTGTTGTTTTATAAGACTTGCAACGTCGTGAAAACATATCTCGAACCACGTTACATCAATGCACCCGTGGTTGTTGACATATTTCGACTTGGTTGAGATTTGGATTTGGGTCACATAAATGTGCACCCGAATTAAGGAGAATAAATTATTAAGACGTGCCTAAAGCAACTAGCGTATTGTTGTTTTGGGGAAGGCCGAAAAATTCGCTAAACGGCCTGTCCCGAATTCTAAGTGTTTTAATATATATACAATCAGAGGGCCCCGCAGCTGTGTACATTTTCTGTTTGACGAGGCTCGTCTCGTTCTACTTTTAAAAGGAATTTGCGATGTCATGGATATGCCTCTCGAACCACGTCACAATCAATGTACTCGTGATTAGAAATACATTTCGAATCCGTCGAGATTTAGATTTGGGTCACATAAATGTGCACCCGAGTTTAAGAAGGTAAGGTTTATTAAATACGCGCTTAAAGAGACTATCACGTTATTATTCTGGGAGGGCCGTGAGATTTGCTAAACGACCCATCCTGGAAACTGAATGCTTCGATACCATACGTTTAACGAGGGCCCCGCAGCCTGCGCGTTTTGCTTATTTTCGTCGAGGCTCATCTCGTTCTTATTTTAAAAGGATATCCTATAGCAACTATGTTTCTTGTCGTGTTTGTCTCTATCAATTGAAAGCAGTAGATAGTCCTAATTAATTAAATGCTTGCAAGTTATTTATAACAGAATTCGGAAATGCTTAAAAATCAGGAACGAGGCTGCGTGCACAGTCAGTCGAATAAATAATCACGGGCCCAAATCCAACCCATGCGTGATGGGCCAAATTTGGGCCACTGCTTGCTCGAAGCAGGCCTGAACTCGACCTTCATGAGGTTGAGATTGCAAGTTTGGTGTCCTTTGTCTTAACAGGTGGTTTACTAGTTATATGAGACCATCAATCCGAAAAGGAAGAACTTAATCCATGATGTACAGTTTTCATACTGGCATACATTACAACATATACTGCAAAGTAAACTAAAATCTGAGATGCAACCTATCTCATTGAGCATATTATCACCTATCAGCATACATATGTAAGCTACCATTTAGCTAACTTATATTGATATACACTAGGCATACAGGCTGCTTCTATTGTCAACACAAGAATGAAAATTATCATACAGTACATGATATCTAATATAACAATATATGTATGAAAATCAACTTCAAGTCTTTTTCTTTTTGCATTCATGCTCAATGTTCCAATTACATTTGATAGTGCCTTGGTTGTGTACCTGATGTAGAGGAACAGAAGAAGAAGGAAAAGGATCAGCTGAGTAGTACACAACAAACAACAGCAACATCAGATTCACAGCAACAACATAGCAACAAACAACCAGCCAATAATGATGAAGCTCAGCAAAGAGTCGAACAACAAATGAACAATCCAAGTGTTGTCCACAGTCCACAGACAAACAACAATATTTCCCAGAACAAAGAGAACCAGCAAATAATCGAGCACCAAACGAGCAATCCCAGGGAAGAATAATGAAACAACAGCAATAACTGAGGGTTCAATGCAGCAAAACCACCAGTTCAACAACCACAAACAACTCAGTCAATGCAAGCAACAGAACTTGGCCAAGACAGCTTGACCAATATGCACTCTTATACAACTTTCAGGCAGTGTTTGGTTACAATGTTTATTGGAAACTACCTTATGTTTTTTCAGTTTTCTTTAAACTCACTAGACCTCTCTTCAGACTAAAAGTTTTCCAGCCTTTTGTTTTCTCCTTTTCTGAAGACTAAAAGTCCAGCCCTTTTTAAGTTCTCAAATGGCCTATTTATAAGCCAAATGACCCAGTGCAGTTAAGCTGCCTTCCCTACAACTTGCAGTCTGCCCATACCCTTTAAGCCTATGCCTAAGCATCTTTTGGTGCCAGCCCTTTGTTCCCCACGCCTGGTTTTGTTTTATCAAGAGTTATGGGCTCATTTTATTATTCATTTTAAGCCCCATACCTCTTGTGTCTTGTTCCCCATTGGTATTAGTTTAATCCTAAATTAGTACCCTACTTGTCAGCTCATTTAAACTAATCATTTTTGTTCTTTTCAAACCCCAGACTAACCCTGTTAAACCCTGCTTATTACTGCCCTGCCCCTTGCAGCATCAGGGCATTCTGAACTCATGAAAGTTCAAATTCAGGACTGCCCTGGACTGAACCTTTTTAGTCATTTTTGCAATGCAAACAAACTCATTTCAGACAATGCTGGGGCATTCAGTCAATGACAAGGTTCAATTAGTCACGTGAAATTATTAGCTTATTTGATCCATCAGTTATAGAGAACTAATCGACGACATTTATCGAGTCGACTATACTAATTATAACAGGTAATAATCAGTCGTTCAAATAAACAACATATACAGGGACCTAAAGGGCTTCAGACAACTTGGTCAGTCACTAGGAACCTATATAAGTTATTCATGCGACGACTATACTAATCGGACATGCTTATCATAGGATACATTTAAATCATACACATAAAACAATCGACCAAATAAAAGGTCTTTACAGAGATGAAAGAAATTAAGAAACTATCAGAAAATAACAAACAATCACCACAAAGCATGCTAATGACTTAATTAGCAGTTAATATAAACGAAAAGGGAAAGAAAAACTTACCGAAAAATGTTTAAATCAAACAGACCCAAATCTGACTCAACTCTGCCCATTTGAGGCCGAACAAATTTTAACCAGGGTGTTCTCACATGAGAACACCTTGGTTAAGATCCATTGAACCTCAAACCCCTTTCAAGACCGGCCGGATTCCCCAGGTGCATGTGTTCTAAGGTCTGGATTTTCAGATCTGGATTTTTAGGAGTTGTGGGTAGATTCGGACCAAACCAAGCTTGGTTTGGTCACGAGGAAGGTCAGGGGAGTGTCTGGTATGAAGATGGGGTGGTTTGGCATAGGTCCGGGTTCGACTCAAATCTTCAAATGAAGATTCGAGACGAAGGAAGGTGATTCGAGGCAAGAGGGTAACAGATCCATGTTCAGGAGAGTGAGGGGGTCTTAGGGTGTTCAGGAGGTGGTCACCGGCGTTCGTGCCGCCGGCTTTAATGGCGAGGGAGACGGGGGCGGCTAGGGTTTCTAATGGGAGGTCCGGGTTTGAGTTTGGGGACGAAGGGATGGGGTGTTGGTATAGGGGGCATGGGGTGTAAGGGAAGGTTTATATATGGTCTATGGGATTGTATCTGAGCCGTTAGATCAGATGATCTCAACGGCTTGGATCTGATGGTGGGAAATGAGACGAGGTCGTTTGATAGTTAAACGGGGTCGTTTTGGTTTAGGTGAGGGGTTGGGTTGAACCGGCTAAACAGGTCGGGTCACGGGTGAGCATGTGGGCCGTTGGATCAAGAGGCTTAGACGGTTCAGATCAATTTGCCTAAAACGGCGTCGTTGAGGTGAGTTGAACAGCCTGATCTGGACCGTTCCTTTGAATCAGATCAACGGCTTCAATGGGGATGCCGATACAACGTCGTTTGAGTCCGTGCTTGGGCAGGCTGGATTTGGACTGGGTCTGAGTGCTGGTTTGGGCCTGCTTTGTTTCATTTCTTTTTGGGCCCAAACCGATTTTCCTTCACTCTTTTGCTTCTTTTTTTTTCTTTTATTTTAAACAAAAATGTGATAATAATAAAATAATGAAATTAATATCAACAATAATGTAACATTCCCACACAATTATCACAAAAATATTTAAGTAAGTTAAATCACAACCTAGAACGAACGACGCACATATATTTATATTTTTTGAATTTTCTTTTAACGACATATATTTTTTGTATTTTGTTTGATAATGACTAGATGCAAAATGGACAGACCCACAAATGACTAACAATACATGTCACGGAAAGATCGAAAAATTGTACAGCGAAGTCATTTGTCACTATTTTTGATTTCTTTTGGAGTGATTGTTCGTGAAGCAAAAATCACGTGCTTACAACACTTGCTAGGCAAGCCAATGTTAGAGATTTATTAACCATTTTCCTTTACAATACATTGAATAAAAATAAATGAGTTACAACAAGTGATCGTAACTGCGGAAGTAAGTAAACACTGCTTTGTTTATAAACTATTGCCAGAACTATTACTGATACCACCCACAAACTAGTGCCACAATCCACGAACATATTATGAATTACTACAAATATTGGTCTGGAAGAAATTATATCTGTTTGGAACGAAAGAAAAAAAGAAATGTAGAAATGTAGAAGGGGACGCCAGGGCCTGCGGAAGCCAATAGGACTACCTTGGGTCTCCCAACTGTGAACCTGCAACCAATCTCTCAATCAGCCACTGCTTGCTCTGAAATCTGCACAGAAAGTATAGAGTGAAGTATCAGTAGAACCGACCCCATGTACTGGAAAATGCTGAGCCTAACCTCGGCGAAGTAGTGACGAGGCTATGGGGGGCAATTATAATATAACCTACATACAATATATAATAAAGCGAAAAAAGAAGTACAGTACAAAATGAAACAGTATCTTGCAACAAAATGTATACGGAACTCAAATATCTTATCAGTACCCAGCTATAATCAATCCTTAGGTAATATACAAAACAACGAAATAACTTCGCAGCAAAAAACATAACAATAAACTGATGCGACGCGCATCCCGATCATACCATGTAATCAGTAACAATATGAACATTCACCCTTATTACTCCGTATCAATCCATTATTCCTCCTATTACGGCGTGATATCTGATCCCACCGCACAATAACAATTCACCCTTATTACTCCTTAATATATCACCCTTATTCCTCATGTTGCGGTGTGCAACTCGATCCCACCATATAATAATATTTCACCCTTATTCCTACTCAATATATCACCCTTATACCTTTGTTGCAGCGTGAAACCCCGATCCTATCATATCAGTACTAATTACACAATAAGAAAAGAAATTGCACAATTTGGCTCAAAACTCCTCATGGTATTTAACTTCAACTAAAACAAACGAAAAGCGGTAAAATTATGACACTTCACTCGAATTATACTACTCAGCAAAATCAATCCGAAATATACTAATAAACACTGGTAACCAACCCAAACCAACAATATGAATCAATGTAACCACGTAATATCGAATACTTTTGACAACAAAAACAATATTTGAAATGTAGCAAATAATCATGGAAATATTAATAAAACAGGTAGCAGTTAAGGCAGGGAACAATATATTGAGGACGGGAAGGGAATAATCAAAATAGATAAATTGGTGACATAAGGTACTTGTCACCTCACCTATACACCACACACATGGATTTTCAGATAGCAATTGAGTCGGGGAACCCTAATCCCTCGAGTCAAAGATAGACTAAACACTTACCTCAATCCAACGGCGAACTCAAAGCTCAATTACTGCTTTTCCTTTAGTTTCCACCTCCGAACCACTCATATCTAGTCATAATTAACTAAATAACATCACGTATTGCTAAAGAAATAAATTCCAATACATAATTATAAGTTTCCCAATATTTCTCCCAAAACGTCAAAAACCGACCCCGGGCCTGCTTGGTCAAAACTCAAGTTTCGGACTAAAACCCATTCACCCCTAGCCCGAATATCTAATTAGTTTTGGAATCCGACCTCAATTTGAGGTCTAAATCCCCAAATTTTGAAATCCCTAGTTTCTACCCAAAACTACCCAATTCCACCATGAAAATCCTAGATTCTAGATTGAAATCTTGTTAAAAGAAGTGAAACATTGAAAAAAATGAGTTAAGAATCACTTAACTATGATTTCGGGAAGAAAAGGACTTAGGAAAATCGCCTTTTGTGTTCTAGGTTTTAAAAAATGGGAGAATGGATAAAAAATCCTATCTAAGTTTCTTTTACACAGTTGCAGGTGTCGCATTTGCGACCAGAGCTTCGCAATTGCGAAGCTCGCAAATGCGAGAAAGGCATCACAAATGCAAACCTGTGGCATTTCTTCTTCTGTCGTAAATGCGAACTAGTTGTTCGCAATTGCGAAGGACCCTTCCCCAGACCAACTTCGTAGATGCGAAGGGTTGTTCGCATTTACGAATATAGGCTGGCCCAGCTTCTCTTCGCATTTGCGATAAGAAACTCCCAAAGGCGACCTCAACAGTAATCGCAAATACAAACCTTGACCTTGAATTTGCGAGCTCTGAGGCCTACACCACAGTTGAAGAACACCAACAACTTTTCTAAGTTTCAAATCACTCCGTAGCCTATAAAAAACTCACCTGAGCCCTCGGGGCTCCAAACCAATCATGCACACAAGTCTTAAAACATCATACAAACTTGTTCGTGGGGTCAACTCACCAAATTAACATCTAAAACTATGGATCTAACACCTAAACACATGAAATTCTTAAGAACATTTGAAATACCTCTTTTCTTAACCAGATGCCCGAATCACGTCAAATAAACCCCTTTTTCCACCAAATATCACAGACATGACTTAAATATTATATTAAACCTGTACCGGGTTCCAGAACAAAATATGGGCCCGATAACAATGAGATCAATCATTTGTCAACCTTCTTTAAATCATTAGAGTTTCATACTTACAATTTTCATCAAAAATATATTTCTTGGGCTAGGGACCTCAGAATTCGATTTCGGGCATATGCCCAGGTCTCATAGTTTACTACGGACCCAACGGACCCAACAGACCGTTAAAATATGGGTTCGGGTCTGTTTACCCAAAACGTTGACCGAAGTAAACTAAAACTAACTTTTTAGGCCAAAAATTATTATTTTATCAATTTTCCACATAAAAGCTTTTCGGAAACACGCGCCGATCGCGAATGGAAGAGAGATAAAATAAAAATTTTAAGGCCTTAGAACACGAAATCAAGTTCTAAAACACAAATGATCCTTTGGGTCATTACAAGATCGTTCCATTGCATTTAAGTAGTGGGAGAATATTAGTAGACATCATATTCCTTTATCGAGTGGGAGTGATGTTTAAACAGTGAACACTATCGTATGAAGTCACTAATATTTCAATGTCATAAGGTAATGAAGGTAATATAGTAGTAATTCGTCATAGTGGGAGAATAATAAAGAAGATCATAGTTCAGTGTACATTCTTGGGATAGTTTCGGTAATAGGATCCCCGAAGAGTTTAATAGCAAACTAGATAGTTACGATAAAACATTACTAGACAAAGATTTGTATCAAAAATAACTTCACAAGATTCTTTAACAAAACCAAGTAGTTTGGTGAAGACTTTTAATAGTCATGTACAAGAATGCTTAAGAAAGTAGTAGATACATGGTTATGATTCTAAGTGGGAGATTATTGGGGAATATACTATTAACCATGCGTTTGGATATAGTATATTCTAATAATTGTTATGGTTAAAAGTCTAAGTGTGAGATTGTTGGGATATTTACTATTAACCATGGGTTTGGTTTAGATAGAGTATTTATTATGGAATAATTGTTTATTCAATTTTAATATAGTTTTAAATAGATCATATATTAATCTGTGTCTTTTGCTTATATAGTGGACAATTTAGTGTATAGAGTTTAGCTTATACACAGAAGATTAAATCATCAGTTCTTCTAAGTATAAAGTTTGATTTCACAATCTAATGATGGAAGACAAACTATCATGGATGATTGTAGCACAAGATTAAATATAATTTATCTTGATTATAAGAATGGTTTGATTCCAACTTCTTGTGCTAGTACATTTTGTATGTATTGAACGGACTAAGTAGAGATAAGTATTATATATTGACTTAATAAAATAAACACTCTAGCCATTGAATGTACTTATACTCTTAATCTTGATATAATTATTATTAGTTGTGTACATTATTATTGTTTTAAACTATTAAAAGACGAGATTCTTTCGTGGGTCAATATGCTTGGTAAATTGGATAATAATAATGTATATTGGCGTAGTAATAGTTAGTAGATGGAATCCATGTTTCGGCTTAGAGATTGATGATACACCTTTATGAAAGCTTATAAGTATTCATGTGCAAACCCGACCGGTGAATTTTGTATCCGACACATAGAATAAGTTAATGTAACGACCCAACCGGTCGTTTTGAGCATTTGCACTTTGCTCGGTAGTTTACGGGCATGAGTAGCTCTGTATGAAGTATTATGACTGCGAGCATGTGATTTTTGCCCTATATGAATTTGTAACGACCTGACCAGCCGTTTTGAGATTTTGCACTTTGTTCGCCAGCTCTTGGGTATGACTAGCCCCGTGTGATGTATTATGACTTATTTAAATTGTCGGTTTTGGTTTTTAGGATGATCAGAATGAATTTGGAAGAACAGTTCTAACTTTGAAGTTTATAAATTTGAAAGGTTTGACCATGTTTTGACTTTTTAGCATATGATCTTGGATTGGAGTTTTTATGATTTGGTTGGCTCTGTTAGGTGATTTGGGACTTAGGAGCATGATCAGAATGTGTTTTGGAGTTCCGGAGCAGATTTAGGCTTGAATTGGCGAAATTAGAATTTTGACGTTTTCCGGTTGATATGTGAGATTTTGATATAGGGGTTGGAATGGAATTCCGGAAATTGGAGTAGGTCTGTTGTGTCATTTGTGACGTGTGTGCAAAATTTTAGGTCATTCGGATGAGGCTTGATAGTCTTTTGATCGAATTCGAAATTTAGAAGTTTTGGAATTATTAGGCTTGAATCCGAGGGTGATTCGATGTTTTGATGTTGTTTTGAGCGTTCTGATGGGTGGAACAAGTTTGAATGATGTTTTAGGATTGGTTGGCATGTTTGGTTGAGGTCCCGGGGGCCTCGGGTGAGTTTCGGGGTGGTTCCGGACCATTTCTAAGCTATTTTTAGCTGCTGGTTTTTGGCAACAAAAGTGTTCTACCCGACCGCAGGCAATTGGACGCGATCGCGATGAGTAAAATGCGAAAAAATGTCAGTTCTTCGCGATCGCGGATGAACCTTCGTGATTGCATAGAGTAAATATTTTGCTGCACTGATCCAACTTTGGAAGCTTATATATATTACAATCTATAAGGAATTTGGAGATGTTCCAAAAATGAAAGTTGTAGCCCTTTATGTCTAGTTTTCATAAATGTAAATCAATTAGAATTTTAAGTTACGTACAAAAGGTTATGGTGGTTACACTATACACTATCCGGGAAGGGTTTAGAAATCTCTAATGCACAGGGCTGACTTTGGAAGCTTATATATCACAATATATAAAGAGACAGGAAATGAGTAACATATGAAATTATATCCCTTGGTGACTAGTTTTCAAAACATCAAATCTTTTGTCATTTGGAGTTGTGTGCAAAACGTTATGACCATTACATTGGAGGCTATCCGGAAGAGCTAGGAACTTGTACTTCGCGATCGCGAAGGGCAAATTTTGGGTTGAGAAAAGTTGTGCTTCGTGATCGCAAAGCATTTTCCGCGATCGCGAAGAGTATATACTTGGGCAGAATGTTTTAAAGACCTGTTCCGTGACTTTGAACCCTTTTTACACCATTTTTGAACGGTTAAAGTGCTTGGAGGCGATTTTGAAGAGAGGAAATCATTGTTCTTTACTGATGTAAGGATTTTGGACCCAAAAACTTGATTATTTGTGATTAAGGAACGAAAATATCAGTGTAAATTCATGAAAATCAGTAGAAAAAGGAGGAGTTAGGGCTTGAGATTATGAGACATTTCAGGGATGATTTTAGGGGTCAAACGAACTCCGATTTTTGAGTTCTTTATATGTACGGACTTGTGAGATGATGAAGAATATTTTGGTATAAAGTTTGTCCAGTTCCAGGATGCGGACCCGGGGGTCGGGTTTTGACCAATTTCGGGTTTTGTGCTTAAAATCGATATTTTTCAATTGTAATTTATTCGTTTAGCGTAATTTAATGATAAAAATCTGAACTTGTGGAGCACTCGAAAGTCTTTTCGAAGGGTAAAGGCATTGCAAGCTAGATTTCAGGCCGGATTGAGGTGAGTAATGATTTTAAATGCTATCCTGATGGTATGAAACGCCGGAATTTCACAACGTACGACTATGTTGAGGTGACTTACATGCTAGATGACGAGCGTGAGGTAGATCACTGCTGGGGATTGTGACTTGGTCCATCCCGAATGATTATTTTACTGCGTATTTGATAGTTAATTATTTGATATTATTATATTTTGGGCTAAATGCCATCTGTGAGCTTCGTGCCAGCAGTTTGAACCCTTAGGGGATTTTAAATGATATTTTACTCACTGATTGATTTCATACTGGTGCTCAATCATATTATATTTTACTATTTTAAAGACTCAGCTGTATTATTCAGTTTTAAACATATTAAACGATATTTTTAAAGGTATTTGAGCTGAGCTTCATATTTTTACTGTGGCCCGAAGGGCTTAGGATATTCTAACTGAGTAAGGCCGAGGGCTTGTGTTGTGAGGATACATTTGTGTCGGGCTGCACGCCGCAATATTGATGTATTAATTACGATAATGAGGCCGAGGGCCTGAGATTGTACGCCACGAGGTGGCTTGAGATATTGATATGAGGGCGAGAGCCTATTTCTGATTCCACGAGATGACTTGATATTGCGCTTGGGTCGTAAGGGTCCCCTCCCGGAGTGTGTACACCCCCAATGAGCCCAGGTACCCATTGTGATTTGAGATATAGCCCGATGGGCTAGTATTGTTCTATGACATTGCCCGAGGGGCTGATTCTGTTGTTATTGTGCCTGAGGGGTGGTTATTATGTGTTTAATCTTTTTTGTTATTTTCCCGTATATTTTTAACTGTTAAAGAGATGTTTATCAAATTTCACTGCATAATTATATTTACAAATTTGTTATGCCTTTTGTAGCTTAATGTTGTGCCTTACGTGGTTTTATATTACTCAATATTTATTTATTTTTATTACTCACTGAGTTGGAGTACTCACTTTACTCCCTGCACCCCTGTGTGTAGATTCGGACGCTACAGGTCTTGCTCCTGAGGGTTGATAGTTCCAGTAGGTCTTCGGAGATTTACAAGGTAGCTGCTTGACGATTCGCAACCCAGTGCATTCTCCCTCTATTTCAGTTTTCTTTTGATTTATTTATGTAGTAGTGGATTAGACTCTAGACTTTTAGTATTTTGTTAGATGCTCATGACTAGTGACACCCCGATGTCGGGCTATGTTGAGTTTGTTTTCCACAAATTATACTCTTAACTGCTTATTTTGAGATTTTAACATGTTTACGAATTAAGACTTGTTATGTTATTGCTTAAGATTGGAATGGGAATGTGTCGGCTGGCCTTGTCTTCACGAGAGGTGCTATCACGAACGGATTTATGTTTAGGGTCGTGATAGAATTACTCATACAGAATCCAAGAAAATAGTTTTTTTCTTAATTATTTGCCATTTTTAGGAATTTTGAAGAATTTTATTAATTGTTTGCATTTCTGTGCACGTTTTATTTTTATTTAAATCATAAATTTTTTTAAAAATATCATGCATTACTTTTAGGATTTATTTTATATTTTTAGAATTGATCAGTAATCATTTGTTTAATGGAAATTTGAAAATCACAAAAATAGTTCATGTTTACATTTTTGTCGTTTAATTTTTATTTTATTGATTTTTCTCTTTTAATTTACAATTAAGTGATGTTTATAGTTTTTATAATTAGTTAATTAGTTTAATTTCATATTTTAGATAATTTAGGATTTTTAATTAAAAAAGGGGGAAAAGAAAGAAAAAGAAAAGAAATTGATAATAAAAGAGGAGGAATAAAAGAGAATTGATTTTTCTTGAATTGGACCAATTTTGATCTCAAAACTAGCCCAATTTATACCCACAACCCGGACTCAAATCACCAAACATACCCGGTCCACTTCCATTTCTCCTAAAACGACCCCGTTTCCCTCTTTTAAATCTCAGTCGTTGATCACTTTGGATCTAATGGCTAGGAACTGCTCACCTCTTTTACAAATAACTGTCCTAAAGAGAGCCCCCTGCCCCCGTCTAACCCCCTTCAGTCTTCACTCTCATCTCTCTCTCAATAAACCCTTTCCACCCTCATACTCCATACCGCCTCCACAGCAGACCACCGCCGGAAATCGCCTCACGGGGGTTCCGGCAGTCCAAAGCTCCCCAAATTAACATCCTAGATTCCCCTTCACCGTTTTTCTCAAATACCCGTTGTGTTTTTCGAATCTTAAATTGAAAATATCCGGCCAAAAATCTAACCTCCCAAAAATTACCCCAAATTCATACCATACGACCCTCAACCTTCCCTCATCCCTATTCCACTATCAATTCCCTCAAAATCCCCACCCGTTTTCCTTAATTTCGGATATGAAATTTCAAAAGAAAACAAAAACTCTAATCCGTTGCCTCTTTTTGATTTCAAAGATTTTAAGGCTCGATTCGTGCCAAAATTTATGCCATTTGATTGTTCTTAGTATGAACGATCGACTGGTTTCATTTTTGGCCCGTTTCGAAGCATCTTGAAGATTGGGCAGTCTCTCGCCTCATTTTTCTTGGTCGTTTGGTTAGATTTAGTTGGTAAAATCTTGGCTCCCTACTCTTTTGTTTGTTTTTTGTTGCTTATGTTTTCTCCTCTTCTTCTCCCTTTTTCTTTCTTTTCTTTTCCGTCGATTTACTTGCATGGTAGTTTAGAACGCTATTGAAGCGGGTTTTTACTCATTTTTAATTAGGCATTTTGTTTTAAATCATAGTCAACATGTTTTAAGTTATTGGTTAAATATAATTTGTTTTAAGGTAAATTAGAACAAGATCTATTAGTTTTTTTATGATAATCCGAATAAGCTAGTTAGTTGATCAAAGTTCGATTCTGATTTTGTACCATTGTTTTTCTTTTCCCCTTTTACTTGAATGTCTAGATTCTGATTGTTGGTTGGACAAATTTTTTATTCAACCTAGGCCTGAGCTAAGTGTTACGTTTGGGCCTGTTTGAGGCCATCTAGCAATGACTTGGGCCTGTTGGCCAGGGCAATTGGCCCAAAATGTGAAGGGGAAGAAATCAAACTCTGCTGCCCTAAAACCATTCTATAAATAGCTCAATTTCCTACATTCTAGGGTTGAGATCATAACATAAGAAATAGGAAATGACAAAAGAATTCTCTTTCTATAGAAGTGGTATTTTCTGGAAAGTTTTTTAACTTCTAAGCTAAAATGAAGCTGGATTTTGAGGCTGCCTGAGTTGGGTTTTCATTGCTGTTTGTTGTTGTTGAACTTGCTATTTCTTAGCTGCTTTAAGATGATTTTCAAAGCTCTTTGGTTAATTTTACTGCAATAGGTATGTATTGCTGAACATTTCATGGCTTATTTGAGTCATATACATGAAGCTTTTTGGATCGTATGCCGCTGTCTTTCTTAGATGTTAAATGAGCACGTGGATTGATCTATAGATGTTGAGTTTATTTTTTTCTATTTCCTTTCTTCTATGTCTTCTTCAACACTTTGGGAGTTTAGCTTAAAATGCATGTATTAGATGCCTATTTGGTGTATGAATTCATTATATAAGGATCTTTTGAGGTGTAATCTAATTGCATGGTTTATTTCTAAGCCTGAACTGCAACATGGTGTTAATATGTTGTGTTGTTTCATGAAATAACTCGATTGTTTAGTATTTAAGTGTTGAAAAGCTCCTTTGAATTTCAGTTTGCTATTTACACATGCTTTAAGTCGTCTGGCTAACTAGTGCCCTCAGCCATATGTACCTCCGGTCTGTTTTTGATAGTCAACATTTATTTCTTAGGATTTTTGGATGAGTGTCTGAAACTAGGCCATTTTTTGTATTGATTTCAAGCTGGTAAACAACTCTAACAGCTCGTCTGGTCGTACGTTAAATTATGACTAGTATATTAGATTTAAGAATGCAATATTTGGTTGTTAAGTGTACTCAGTTGGACTGTCATTAATCCCACCATGTTTTAAAAAAGAATGGTTGTATGACTGAATTTAAGGTGATGTTATGAATAGTCTAAGGGTTCCTTATTATTTTTACTAAGTGAATGATAATGGTCAAAACCTAGCTTGTTAGGCATTTCATTGGTGCAAGTATAATTATGCATATATGGGGATGGATTAAGCCTTAGCAGGCTTTTGGGTGTGTCAAGCGTTTTGGGCCTGGAAATGGCCTAAATTAGGCTGCCAAGCCATAGCAGGCCCTCCTTGTGTTCCTACCCTCCTTTATTTTAAGCCTGGGCTTGATTTTGGGGCTCTTTTTGCCAAATGATTTAATTGAAGTTTCTTTTTAATTCATAACTTTAATTGAATTCAATCATAATCATTTCCTTTTGTTCTTTTCTTGCAATCAAATGAGTTTTTTTTTCATAATATAAGGTAGACGGCCTTGACGTTAACTAAGGCCCGCCTGGAATAAGCCCAATGTGGGTGAATTTTTTCGAAGTTCTGGCTCAGGTGGAAAGTTGGGGTTTCTTCTCTAATGGGCCAATTCATGAGCCCAAATATAGCCCTTACAACTGATTCGTCCAAGCAAGGAGCCACTACAGGCCCAAAACAATTATTTGAAAGAGTAATTATGAGCATATCCTTCTCATGTAGTTAAGCGATTTCTTAGTAGAACTTCCAGAGTAGTATCCTTAATCTTAATTAAAAAATTCAAACCTTCTATTTTAATTAAAATAGTTTGACGTGTGCCATAGAACCCCTTAACCCATGGCCCTCATGAAATTAATTCAAACCTTGTAAAAATTGAGGCGGGCCATCAATTAAACTTTCCATGGACCTCATAAATGTTGTTACTTTAAACCTTCATAGTTTCTTTAGGTGCGTTCCTTAAACAATTCAATCATATCTACGGGTACAGTTCCCGTGACGTAGTTGTGATTTTAATCACTAAATCCGGGTGTACATTTCTTGTGACCCAATCTCAATTTCTCAAACAATGTTAAATAGAATGTGTCGCGAACCGCGAGTGCATTTCATGTAGCGTGGTTCAAGGCATGTTTTAAATAACGTTGAATCTTCCTAAAAGTGGTTTAAATTAATTAAAAGTGGTTATAAAGCTAAAAATGCACAATAGGTTAAAACATGTAATTAATCAGATAATTAGGCCAGTTATTAAAAGTTAAGCGACCGTGCTAGAACCACGTAATCCGGGAATGCCTAACAATTTCTCCCGGGTTAACAGAATTCCTTATCTAGAATTTATGGTTTGCAGACCATTAAATAAAATCAAATTTCCTCGATTTGGGATTTTAAAATAAATCGGTGACTTGGGACCCCAAATAAACTATTCCAAGTGGCGACTCTGATAAAATTAAATTAAATAATCCCATTTCGAATAATAGCACTTTAATTGGAAAAACTCCCTTATATACCCTCTCGGGGTGTAAAAAGGAGGTGTGACAGCTCTGGCAACTCTGCTCGGGATAAGAACCCAAAACCTTTATTCAGGGTTTAAGAATTCGAGCTTAGAATAACTGTTAGCATTGATTTTATTTATTATCTTATTTTACATGTTTGAACCTAGTGCTAAATGCTACTTTTACCGCTTTGATATTGATTGAATTGTATATAAAACTGTTACAACCTTCTTCTCTCTGAGTCTTCTAAATCATCTGTGAAGGGTGCACTTCATGTAACTTCTTTTCTGTTAGAGTCATATCCCAATTTTAGAACGAAGTTCAGACAAGTTTCAAAGCCGGTGAAGCTTCTGTTTTTCCGGTACACTGCCCCCCGGCTCGAGCTGTCTGCTCGGGTAAGCCAGGTCTAGAACAATACACCCAGGATATTAAACCTAGTATAACAATGCCTCATGCCAGATCCCTAGTAGGAACACTTTTTTTGCATCACGTGCATTTTACTTTGGGGACTCAACACACGGGTTGGGTCCGTCTAGGACAGGTGTACCCGAAATCAAAAAGACTATCCTGATGCATTATATTTTTCTACTTGTGCATTTATTTGTTCCGGATTGCATGTTGACCAGCTTCTAAAATAATGGAGAATGTTTGGAAAAAATCAAAGTTGAGGTATGAGAGAGATAATTACCCGTCATTGAAAAACCCGATGTCTAAAAAGTACCAAAACTCTGCCAAAATTTTGAAAAAAAGAATAAAAGAATTTGGTTTCAAAAGTTTCATGTCTTTTCTTTATTTTATTATGTCAAAACTGACCGAACTATGCAAGTTTGATTCTCACCGGATGTGGGATACGTAGGCAACCCTCACCGGATCCAACTCCATTTTTGCAAAATAACCCAAAAAGAACAAATGTTGTTATCTTGTCATAAATAAGTTAGGTAATGCCGTTCTAGTCTAAATAGCCAAAATATCCCCAAAAGGACGCCGGAAGGATGCTTTTTCAAGAATAGTCACCTATGGTTCCTTTTTCAAATTTTTGCCAATTAGCAAACACAATCCTAAAATCTTCTTCCCTGAGGTGCTGAAGGCCGTATTTGCAAAGGCGTTCCTTATTTTTGAAATGAATTTTTTTGAAAACTGATAACTTTCTCTTAAGTCAATTTTTTTGATATTTTAATCAATTACTCTAATAAATGTGCAGGATGAGCACAATTGAAAACGAACCTTTCACAGTTCTTGAGGAAATCCCATTACATATGCGGTGGAACGATTATTAGACGTCAGTAGAAATACTGTGGTAAAAGTTTTGGGCGGTTTTGTTGGTCTTCTGAAAATCAAACCGAGGTTGAATGTAGTCGAGGCTTTGATACCCTTTTGGGACCCGACTCATAATGTGTTCAATTTTTCTGATTTTGAGCTAACCCCCATGCTGGAGGAAATAGCGGGTTATGCCGGTCTTAGTGGGAATCTCAGAAGTCGGTACCTAGTGGTGCCAAGAATAGTGACTCCTCATAAGTTTTTGGACCTGCTGATCATCAGTCGGGAGGTTCAAGATGGAAATTTATCCAAAGGGTTTTGCACATTCTACTTCTTGTACCATTGTTATGCCATAGTTTTGAGGCACCAGATGCCGGCCTAACGCATTCAGGAAACAATGAAAAATGAGAAGCACGGCGGGGGCTGGCTTTTATAGTGGCATTCTTGGGTGTTTTAATTTTCCCAAGAAAAGATGGAAATATAGAATTTGGTCTTATAGGAATGGCCGATGTCATGACTAAAAAAGCTAATGGCACCCTTGTTCCAATGATCTTAGTGGAGATTTATACAGCTTTAACTGTCTGCCGAGAAGGGGGAAAATTCTTCGAGGGTTGTAACATGCTCCTGCAACTTCGGATACAAGAACATCTTTGTCACTACTTGGGGTACATGACCTATGACATGAATGGTCTGAACTGCATTGAAGAATATGAAAACCGAGTGGTGGGTTGTGAATTTCCAGAAGGTACATAGGCTTGGTTTGCGCATTTGAGTTATTTAACTTCAAACAAAATTGTGTGGACATTCGGTTGGCTCCCAGTCACTGAAGTCATTTATATGTCAGCCTAAGTGTGTTATCTTCTCTTAATGGGCTTCCGGAGCATCCATCCATACGCTCCGTACAGGGTGCTAGACCAACTAGGCAGGTTTCAAACTATCCCACATGATGAAGATCTAAGCCGACAAGTCATCGAATTGGCTCCAAAAAATATGTGTTCCCAGAAGCAAACGTTTGTCAAATTTGGAATCAGTGTAGGTTTCTAGAGCCAAAGACTTGGGTTAGGGATATATCCAAAGGCGAGCTAGAGCCTAGTTACACGACTTGGTTAGGTAAAAGGTTTCAAGTCCATCAAGAGCCCGAAAGGCCTGCTAAAAGACCCCATGTCCAGCAATTCACTGATGAGTGACGGGAGTAATGTGATTGGTTGGAAAAAGAGACAAACTACAGAGCCACAATAAGCAATATGGAGGGACAATTCCGCGATCTTAAATTTGACAACAGTGTATAAGCTGCTGCTGATGAAGGGGAAAAGAAGAAATTGGCTCAGGAAAACAAAGACCTTCGAGCCTACATCCAAAAAATGAAGATAGCTGCTAAAATCAGAAGAGGAGCTGGGCGGATGAAAAACTCATAACTGGTCTTAGAAGGAAAATATTTGAGTACAAGGAA
The DNA here is from genome assembly GCF_000393655.2 of Nicotiana sylvestris. Classification (NCBI taxonomy): domain Eukaryota; kingdom Viridiplantae; phylum Streptophyta; class Magnoliopsida; order Solanales; family Solanaceae; genus Nicotiana; species Nicotiana sylvestris. The sequence continues at coordinate 7,828,580 of NC_091059.1, forward strand.
GACTTGGAAATATCTGAGGGTAATTTGGCAAGGGACCAGACACAATTGACAAAGGCCGCAGAGGTATGTGCAGAGTTTGTATGACAATTGGAAAGGAAATATGAGGGAATAGTCACCAACTTGAAGAAAAGGCTAACTTCCCTCGAAAATGAGATGGCCAAACAAGCTAGGAAGTTTAAAGCCGAAAGGGAACACTGTTATGCATTAATGTCCCAGTTAGAGGAAGATATGCAACAACTGTAGAGTCAAAACCATCATGATGCCAAAGTGTTAGAAGCTAGGTCGCAACAAATCAGGCGTTTACTCCAATAAAAAGGTATCATGAGGGAAAGGGTTAGAGCAATTGCTGACTACATCGTCACAAAGTGCCATGAATGTGAAGACATGACTCAAGCCACCTTTTTCTCTGCAGTAATGACCTTTATTCGACAAATCAGGAATGACCTGGATCGTCTTCAAGGAGACTTTGCACACATGCCTGTGGCGAGACCGACTGATGTCCCGCGGGCCCATGGATCAACTTTAGAAGCACTTATGTACTCTTAATTTTCATTTTGAGTCTGTATTTCAGTTTGTAGTTTTAAAGTATGTTTGAGTCTGTTTTTTGTTTCTAAATTCCTAGAAATTAGGATGAAGTCTTTTCTAACAGAAAAAAGTGGAAGTTTTATTAATGAAAATTTGGAAAACCCCAAAAATTGTTTCTTTATTTTTTGCATTTATTCATTGAACTACGTGATGATATGATTCACGCGGCGTCGTGATACATAGACAATCCTAATCGGATCCGGTCATATTTGTAAATAATTCGAATAAAAAGGAAAGAAAGAAAACAAGAAAAAAAGAAAACAAAAGCCAGGATGAAACACACAACCGTTGCAAAACATGTGGAAACACATTTAACTGTATATGTGCATCACACCCCAAAGTGCGATTCCTTGTGTGTTAATTGTCTCAAACTAGCCGGTCGTTGTGTTTACTATTGAGTAGGTTCTATATTAAGGTGGTTGGTTTTGTGGTAATCTGGCTTCACATCCCTACTTCACAAGATCAAAAGGAAGTGTTGAAATGTCATCTGAGGGTCATATACCAACAGTTCCTATCCGGAGGATAGCCTGATCTCGACCATCCCAACTTCAGAGTCAGCTGCTACTGAGGAAAATAGGGTTCTGCATCTTCTCATGTTGGAAATGTGGGACGCCTGGTCCAATGGTAGAGAACCACAAAGTACGATACCTGATTTCCCTGATGTACTTCCCAGGGCAAGTGGAACTTCTAATGTCCCAGTAAATTACCTAAACACTCCGCTTGGATATCCTACTATCTCAGCCCACTTTGCTGGAACACCTTCTGAGGTTCGCCCCCAAGTGTTAATTTCAGGTGTGGCCTCCAACATATTCACTGCGACACCTTCCTCGGCCATGACACAACCCAATTTGCGAAGCCCAAACTTTGACCCATCATCCTTCACTTTTCAAGTACCATCCTTCCCACCAGAAATGTCCCAGATTACTACCAATTCTTACAACCAATAGCCCCGGTATGAGTTTACTGCGGGACAGGAGAAAACTATAAAGAACCTTGAGCATGAAGAAATCACTCGGAAGATGAGGAGCATGGAACAGAGCCTTAAGAATATACAAGGCTTAAGTGGTCAAAAGAGCATATCCTACGCTGATTTGTGTATGTTCCCACATGTCCACCTACCCCAGGGTTTTAAAACTCCCAAGTTCGAGAAGTACGATAGGCATGGGGATCCCATCGCTCACCTTAAGAGGTACTACAATCAACTGAGAGGACCAGGTGGAAAAGAGGAGCTTCTCATGGCTTATTTTGGAGAGAGTCTAGTGGGCATTACATCCGAGTGGTACATGGATCAGGATATATCCCGTTGGCACATTTTGAATGATCTAGCTCGGGATTTCGTTAGGCAGTTTTAGTATAACATAGACATAGCTCCCGAAAGGAATTCTCTGTCGAATCTCAAGAAGAAGTCATCAGAATGTTTCCGGGAATACGTTGTTAAATAGTGTGAACAAGCAGCTAGGGTCAAGCCCCCAATGGATGAAACATAAATGGTGAGTGTTTTTCTACAAGCCCAAGAGGCTGACTACTTTCAGAATATGATGTCTGCAAAGGGGAAACCATTCGCTGAGGCCATCAAGATTGGTGAGATGGTAGAGAACGGTCTAAAAACAGGGCGCATATTGAGTCAATCTACCATAAGAGCTATGTCCTAAGAAATTCAAAGTGGGTCTAGAGGTGTAGCGAACAAAAAAAAAGGAAGAAGCGGAAATGGCGGCTTCAGGCTCGAGGAACCCCCGTCCACCCAGAAGTTACTTCTCTCCAAGCCTCCACAGCATTATTATCCCCACCGAGATGTGGCTTATGCTATGGCCCCCCCAACCATATGCAGTGATGAACTACCAACCATACGCTCGGCCACAACAACCGTTTAACCAAAACAGAGCTCCACCTCCTAGAAATAACCCTCCCCACCAAGCTCAGATTAACCCCCGACCTCCACAAAATAATTTCTCCTACAATGCCCGTGCTTGGGAGCCACCCAGGAGAATAAATCTCACGCCTATTGATGAGTCATACTCTAGCCTTTTCCTTAAACTGATCCAAATGGGTTTGTTGCAACCCGTACCCTAAACCAGGCAAAACCCAGAGTCGCCCTCCTATCGACTCGGTGCTTGATGTGCCTACTATTCGGGAGCGGAAGGGCATGACATTGAAGACTATTGGACCCTAAAGAGGGCGGTTGAGGAGTCCACGTTTGCGAAGGTGTAGGTGGAAGGTGCATCGCATTCGTGTGGGGAATGTCGCGTTCGCGCAATGTAATTTTGGGAAGTTGAAGATTTGTTCTTCGCGATCACGAGGGAAGTGTCGCGATCGCGATGAAGGAAAAACAGACCTGGGCATAATGTTTTAAGTCATTTTATCCGCGATTGGGGCTCATTTCCTCCATAGTTGATCATTTTGAGAGATTTTTGAAGGAGATGAAAGAGGGATTCAAGGGAGGATGATTGGAGGTAAGAATTTCGGACATAAAACTTGATTCTATTGTGAAATCTACCTAGAAAATCATTGAAACTTAAGCTACAAATGTAAGAACTAGGGCTTGGAATTTTGGACTTTTGATTGGGGATTTGGAGGACCATTTAGGGTCGAATTTGAGAAATTTTGATATGTATGAACTCATGAGGAGATAAGGAATCTAATGATGTAAAAGTTCTTAGTTTCGAGAAGTGGGCCCGGGGTTCGGGTTTTGCTAATTTTGGGATTTTTGGTATTTTCCAATTGTTCTTGCTTGGGATTTTTTCCCTTAGCATATTTTTACGTATTCGTTCTGATTTTGGTTAGACTCAACGCGGGTGGATGCCGATTTGAGGGGCAAAGGTGTCACGAGCTAGAGATTTAGCTGGTTCGAGGTGAGTAATGATTGTAAATGATGCTTTGAGGGTTTGAAACCCTGGATTGCACATCGTAGTGCTATATTGAGGTGAGACACATGCTTGATGACGAGCATGGGGTCGTGAACTATTGGGGATTGTGACTTGGTCCTTCGCAATTGATGATTTTACCGCATATTTGACTGAAACTTATTTCTTATCGTCATGAATTGGGCTGATTGCCATATTTTGGCTTCGTGACAACTATTTGAACCCTTCGGGGATTTTTATCACTATTTCCTCACTATTTTGATTTATTACTTCAACTCAGTCATGTTGTTTTCCACTATTTTACTACTCATCCATTTTTACTAAGTTTTGAGACTTAAATGATATTTTAAATGATATTTTGGGCTGAGAACTATTATTTTACTAATGCCCGAGGCGCTCGTGATGATTTTCGGACAGAGTATGGCCGAGGGTCAGATGTGAGGATACACTGATACTGATATGAGGTCGAGGGCCTAAGATACATATATATGCCACGAGGTGGCTTGATTGATATGAGGCTGAGGGCATAGATTGATGCTACGAATGACTTGATATTGCGCTTGGGCCGTAAGGGGCCCCTCCCGGAGTCTGTACACCACCAGTGAGCATGGGTACCCAGTGTTATGTGAGATTGTTGCCCGAGGGGCATTTGTGGTTACTGTGCCCGAGGGGAAAACTTTTATTTGTTTACTTACCTGTTAATTACTTGCTTTATTTGTTGAATTTTTACTTGCCTCTTCACTGTCTTATTGCTTAAGTGATTCCTTTGCTTCTTCATTATAGAATGCCTTGTACTTTATGTGTTTTCTTAGATTCAGTCATTATTTATATTTATTACTCACTGGGTCAGAGTACTCACATTACTCCCTACACCATGTGTGCAGATTCAGGCGTTGTTGGTACCACTCCGGAGTGCTGATTCCTCTATTCCACGCGGTGTTTCGGAGATTACGAGGTAGTTATTGGTGTCCGGAGCCCCCGTGCCTTCCTTATCTTGTTGTTTCTATGTTCTTCAAATAGTTGTACCAGATATTATATTTAGTAGACTTGTATCAGGATCCATAGTTGTTCATGACTTGTGACACCCCGGTTAGGGCTATGCTGGGTTGGATAATCCACACTTTTATAGATATTTTTTCCACGTTTAGTATCATTTAATCATGCTTATATTGCCTTCATGTTAATTAACTGCTTAAAAATGAGAATTTGGTTCAATTGGCTGGCCTTGTCTTTACGAGAGGCGCCATCACGGCCGAGTTCGGGGTTACGGTCGTTACAAGTTGGTATTAGAGCCTAGGTTACATAGGTCTCACGAGTCATGAGCAGGTTTAGTAGGGTCTCGCGGATCGGTATGGATACGTCTGCATTTATCCTCGAGAGGCTGTAGAACCTTTAGGAAACACTTCATATTCTAGAAATTCTTATCGTGCAAACTTGTTGGTACGAGTACTAAACTTCTGTTATTCTATTTTCTCACATATGGTGAGGACGCGAGCTACCACACGAGGTGGATGACCACTAGTACCACCAGCTGAGACCACCAGAGGCCGTGGATGCGGTCGTGGTCGTGGCAGAGGCAGAGCAGCAATGGCAGCACCTATTGATCCACTAGCTACCTTAGCTCAAGATCAGGCTCCAACAACACCAGTTCAGGCACCAGTTGTGCCCATCATGATCCTGAGTTTTCAGGATGCCTTGGCACAGATCTTATCAGTTTGCACTGGCTTGGCTCAGAGAGTTTCAACCACTATAGTAGCAGCTACTTCATAGGCCGGGGGAGGCAATCAAACCCCTGCTGCTCGCACACCTGAGTAGGTAATGTAGGGACTTCAGATGCCAGGGGCACCTCTAGCCCAGCCGGTTGTACCAGCTCAGGAGTTTGTTGTGCCAGTTATGCTGGATGGTGAGCAACGTCGACTTGAGAGGTTTGGTAGACTCTAGCCTCCGACATTCAGCGGAGCAGAGGGCGATGATGCCTAGGGTTTCTTGGATAAGTGCCAGCGGATGCTCCGTACAACAGGGATTCTTGAGTCTAGTAGTGTGGCATTTACCACCTTTCAATTTTCTGGGGCTGCCTTCACTTGGTGGGAGGCGTATGAGAGGCGTAGGCCTGTTGGTGTTGCGCCCCTTACTTGTCAACAATTCTCCATTCTCTTCCTGGAGAAGTATGTATCGTAGTCCAATAGAGAGGAGCTATGTAGAGAGTTTGAGTGGTTACGATTGGGGGATATGACAGTGTTACAGTATGAGTCAAGGTTTTCTAAGTTGGCTCATCATGTCATCTGGATGGTTCCGACAGATCGAGAGAGGATCAGGAGATTTGTTGATGGCTATACTTATCATCTCCATATTTGTATGACCAGAGAGAAGGTGATGGGTGCTATATTTGAGGAGGTGGTTGATATCGCTTGTGATATTGAGACTATTCGCCATCAGGAGCTAGAGGAGTGGGAGGCCAAGAGGCCTCGATGATCGGGTAGTTATAGTGGTGCTCCTTCGAGAGGCCAGTTTCAGATATGGTAGAGGCCGTTCATTCAGGCCTTCTCAGTCAGCTCCCCCAAGTTATCGTGGGGAATCTTCAGGTCATGGTTATCATAGATCTCAGCAGGGCCAGTCCTCACTCAGCGCCCTTCCAGCTTATAGTGCAATTCGTGCTCCATCGGTTTAGGGTTTTTCTATGCCAAGTGCATCTGCTAGTCACTCCGGTGCGAGGGGTTCCCTTTAATCCCCTTCTACACCACCTAGGAGTTGTTATGAGTGTGGAGAGATGGGCCACATGTGGAGGCAGTGTCCTCGTCGGATTGCCAGCTCATCTTAGCAGAGGAATCAACCCCTAACTTCTGCTCCAATTGCTTCACCACCCGCCCATCCAACTAGAGGTAGAGGTCAGGCAGTCAGAGGTCGCCCCATAGGGGGAGGTCGATCAGGCGGCGGCCAGACGCGTTTCTATGCTATCCCAAGCAGGACAAATGTTATTGTTTTAGATGCTGTCATTATAGGTATTATTTCACTTTGCCACAGAGATGCCTCTGTATTATTTAATCCCGATTCCACCTTTTCTTATGTGTCATCATACTTTGCTCGTTATTTGGATACACCCCGTGAGTTTCTTGCTTTACCTATTCATGTATCGACCCCGGTGGGCAATACTGTTATTGTAGACCATGTGTACCGGTCATATGTGTTGACTATTGAGGGTCTAGAGACCCTAGTGGATATATTGCTATTGAGCATGGCAGATTTTTATGTCATTTTGGGCATGGACTGGTTATCTCTGTGTCGTCATATTCTGGACTATCATGCTAAGAAAGTCACTTTGGCTATGCCGGGTGTGCCGTAGATCGAGTGGCGTGATGTGACTGATTATGTTCCTAGTAGAGTGATCTCTTTCTTGAATACCCAGCCTATGGTTGGGAAGGGTCATCTTTCATATCTAGCGTTTGTGAGGGATGTCGGAGTTGAGACTCCCAATATTGATTATGTCCCAGTTGTGAGGGATTTTCCTGATGTGTTTCCTGCAGACCTGCCAGGTATGCCACTGTACAGGGATATTGATTTTGGTATTGACCTGGTGCCGGACACTCAGCCCATTTCTATTCTGCCGCATTGTATGGCACCAACGGAGTTGAAAGAATTGAAGGAGCAACCTGAGGAGCTCCTAGATAAGGGATTCATTCGGCCTAGTGTGTCACCTTGGGGTGTGCCGGTTCTGTTTGTGAACAAGAAGGATGGCATAATGAGAATGTGTTATAGGCAATTGAACAAGGTAACAATTAAGAACAAGTATCCTTTGCCTCGCATTGATGATTTATTCGACCAGTTTCAGGGAGCTAGAGTGTTCTCCAAGATTGATCTCCGTTCGGGCTATCACCAGTTGAAGATCAGGGATTTGTATATTCTTAAGACAACCTTCAGGACCAGATATGATCATTATGAGTTCCTTGTGATGTCTTTCGGTAACCAATGCCCTAGCAGCATTCATGCATCTAATGAACAATATGTTTCGGCCTTATCTAGATTCATTTGTCATCGTCTTCAATGATGATATTCTGGTGTACTCACGTAGTCAAGAGGAGTATGTGGAGCATTTGAGAGTTGTGTTGCAGATATTGAGGGAGGAGAAGCTTTATGCAAAAGTCTCCATGTGTGTGTTTTGTCTCAGTTGAATGCTTTCTTGGGACACGTGGTGTCTAGCGAGGGTATTCAGGTTGATTCAAAGAAGATAGAGGCGATTCAGAGTTGGCCTAGACCGTCCTCTGCCATAGAGATTCATAGCTTTCTTGGTTTGGCAGGATATTATCGCCGGTTTATTCAGGGATTCTCATCTATCGCATCGCCCTTGACCAAGTTGACTTAAAAGGGTGTTTCATTTGTATGGTCGGACGAGTGTGAGGAGAGCTTTCAGAAGCTCAAGACAACTTTGACCACATCTCCAGTGTTGGTTTTTCCATCAGCTTCAGGTTCATATACCGTGTATTATAATGCTTGGAGAGTTGGGATTGGTTGTGTATTGATACAGGAGGGTAGGTTTATTTCTTATGCTTCTCGACAGTTGAAGCCCCATGAGAAGAACTACCCCGTTCATGATTTGGAGTTGGCTGCCATAGTTCACGCATTGAAGATCTGGAGGCATTAGTTGTATGGCGTATCTTGTGAGGTGTTCACTAATAATCATAGTCTTCAGCATTTGTTCAAGCAAAAGGATCTTAATTTGATCTAGCGGAGATGATTGGAGTTGCATAAGGATTATGATATCACTATATTGTACCATTCGGTAAAGGCCAATATGGTGGGCGATGCTTTGAGCCGAAAGGCATTGAGTATGGGGAGTTTGGCATATATTCCAGTTGGGGAGAGACCCCTTGCAGTTGATGTTTAGGCCTTGGCCAATCGGTTTGTGAGGTTGGATATTTCGAAGCCTAGTCGGGTGTTGGCTTGTGTGGTTTATCGGTCTTCCCTATATGATCGCATCATAGAGTGCCATTATGATGATCCGCATTTGCTTGTCCTTAGGGACAAAGTTTAGCATGATGATGCCAAAGATGTGACCATTGATGATGATGGGTTGTTGAGGATGCAGGGCCGGATTTGTGTGCCCAATATGGATGGGCTTCGGGAGTTGATTTTGGAGGAGGTCCATGGCTCACGGTATTCCATTCAACCGGGTACAGTAAAGATGTATCAGGATTTGAGGCAGCACTATTGGTGGAAAAGAATGAAAAAAGATATTGTGGGATTTGTAGCTCGATATCTCAATTGTCAGCAGGTGAAATATGAGCATCAGAGACTAGGTAGTTTGCTTCAGCAGATGGTTATTCCTGAGTGGAAGTGGGAGATGATTACTATGGACTTTGTCGTTAGACTCCCACGGACTTTGAAGAAGTTCAATGCTATTTGGGTGATTGTGGATCGGCTGACCAAGTCCGCGCACTTCATTCCTATCTGTACTACTTATTCTTCAGAGCGGTTAGCAGAAATATATATCCGAGAGATTGTTCGATTGCATGGTGTCCCAGTTTCCATCATTTCATATCAGGGCAATCAGTTTACTTCCCAGATTTAGAAGTTTGTTCAGCGAGAGTTGGGCACTCGGGTGGAGTTGAACACAACTTTTCATCCTCAGACAGACGGGCAGTCCGAGTGTACTATTCAGATATTTGAGGACATGTTGCGTGCTTGTGTTATTGATTTCGGAGGATCATGGGATGAGTTTCTGTTGCTTGCAGAGTTTGCTTATAACAACAACTACCAGTAGAGTATTCAGATGGCTCCATATGAGGCTTTGTATGGGAGGCGGTGTAGATCTCCAATTGGTTGGTTCGAGCCCGGTAAGGATATGCTATTGGGGACTGATTTGGTACATGATGCTTTGGAGAAGGTGAAGGTGATTTAGGATAGGCTTCATACAGCGCAGTCGAGACAAAAGAGTTATGCTGATAGGAAGGTTCGAGATGTGTCCTACATGGTTGGCGAGAAGGTTCTGTTGAAGGTTTCACCCATGAAGCGTGTTATAAGATTTGGGAAGAAAGGAAAATTGAGTCCTTGGTTCATTGGGCCTTTGAGGTGCTTTGGAGGATTGGGGAGATGGCTTATGAGTTTGCTTTGCCACCCATCTTGTCTAGTGTGCATCCAGTATTTCATGTCTCTATACTCCGGAAGTATATTGGGGTCCTGTCTCATGTTTTGGATTTTAGCACAGTTCAGTTGGATGATGATCTGACCTATGAGGTAGAGCCAATAGCTATTTTAGGTCGTCAGGTTCGGAAGTTGAGGTCAAAGGATATACCTTCAGTGAAAGTGCAGTGGAGAGGTCGACCCGTGGAGGAGGCTACCCGGGAGACCGAGCGGGAGATGCAGAGCAAATATCCTCACCTATTTGAGGCTTCAGGTATGTTTCTTGACTCATTCGAGGACGAATAATTGTTTAAGTGGGGGACGATGTGATGACTCGACCAGTCGTCTCATGAGTTACTACTCCATTTCCCCTATTTCTGCTTTTTTATGCTTCGTTATCTATATTTTGTGGTATCGGGTTGGTCGGATTGAGTCCGAAAGGAGTTTGGTGAAGTTTGAGATACTTATTCTCTTTTAAGAAGGTTTAATTTGGAAAATTCAACTGGATATTGACTCATGTGTTCGAGGGCTCGGATGTGAGCTCTGATGATTCGGTTAGCTTCGGGAGATGATTTATGACGTAGGAGTGTGATCAGAATGGGTTTTGGAGGTCCAGAGTAGAATTAGGCTTGAATTGGGGAAGTTGATATTTTGGTGATTTCCGGTTGATTCGTGAGATTTTGATATAAGGGTCGGAATAGAATTCCGAGAGTTGCATTAGTTTTGTTGTGTCATTTGGGATGTGTGTGCAAAATTTCAGGTCATTCGGACGTGGTTTGATTTGGTTTTTGATCAAAAGCGTATTTCGGAAGATTTTTGAATCTTAGGCTTGAATTCGATGTGTTTTGAGTGATTTGATGTTGTTTGAAGTGTTTTGATGATTGGAGCAAATTTGAATAAGGTTTTAGGATGTGTTGGTGCCTTTGGATGAGGTCCCGGGGGCCTCGGGTGAGTTTCGGGTGGCCAATCGGACCATTTTGTGCCTTAAAAAATTGCAGAAAATGCAGGTTCAGGTTGCAAAGAAATTTGCCCTTCACGATTGCGTAGGGTGTATCGCGATCACGCAGAATTAATTGAGAAAGTCCAGTTTAAGCTTTCGCGTTCGCGGAAGGCTGGGGAGCTGTGCATCGCATTCGCGAGAAGGCACTCACGATCGCGTAGAGGAATTTGGGGTCTGAGGTCCAAGGCGAATTGTTCATCGCATTCACGTAAGGGAGTCCGTATTTGCAAAGGTGTAGGTGGAAAGTGCATCGCGTTTGCATCTGGAATGTCGCATTCGCGTAGTGTAATTTTGGGAAGTTGAAGATTTTTTCTTTGCGATCGCGTGGGAAGTACCGCGATCGCGATGAAAGAAAAGCAGACCTGGGCAGAATGTTTTAAGTCATTTCATCCGCGATTTAGGGGATCATTTCCTCCATAGTTGATCATTTTGAGAGCTTTTTGAAGGAGATTAAAGAGGGATTCAAGGGAGAACGATTGGAGGTAAGAATTTCCGACCTAAAACTTGATTCTAGTATGAAATCTACCTAGAAAATCATGGAAACGTAAGCTAAAAATGGAAGAACTAGGGCTTGAAATTTTGGACTTTTGATTGGGGATTTGGATTTGAGAACTTTTGATATGTATGAACTCGTGAGGAGATAAGGAATCTAATGATGTAAAAATTTCTGAGTTTCGAGAAGTGGTCCGGGGCTCGGGTTTTGCTAATTTTGGGATTTTTGGTATTTTTCGATTGTTTTCGCTTGGGCTTTGTTCCCTTAGCATATTGAGACGTATTCGTTCTGATTTTGGTTAGATTCTATGCGCGTGGAGGCCAATTTGAGGGGCAAAGGCATCGCGAGCTAGAGATTTAGCCGGTTCAAGGTGAGTAATGATTGTAAATGATGCTCTGAGGGTTTGAAACCCCGGATTGCACATCGTAGTGCTATATTGAGGTGAGACACACGCTTGATAACGAGTGTGGGGTCGTGCACTGTTGGGGATTGTGACTTGGTTCGTCCCGATTGATTATTTTATTGCGTATTTGATTGAAACATATTTGTTATCGTCATGAATTGGGTTGATTGCCATATTTGGGTTTCGTGCCAACTATTTGAACCCTTCAGGGATTTTTCTCACTATTTTCTCACTATTTTGATTTATTACTTGAACTCAGTAATGCTGTTTTCTACTATATTACTACTCAGCCATTTTTACTCAGTTTTGAGACTTAAATGATATTTTAAATGATGTTTTGGGATGAGAACTACTGTTTTACTAATGCCCGAGGGGCTTGTGATGATTTTCAGACTGAGTACGGCCGAAGGCCAGATGTGAGGATACAATGGTACTTATATGAGGCCGAGGTCCTGAGATACATTTATACGCCACGAGGTGGCTTGATTGATATGAGGCCGAGGGCCTAGATTGATGCCACGAGATGGCTTGATATTGCGCTTGGGCCGTAAGGGGCCCCTCCCGGAGTCTGTACACCCCCAGTGAGCGCGGGTACCCAGTGTGATGTGAGATTGTTGCTCGAGGGGCAGATTGTGATTACTGTGCCCGAGGGGCAAACTTCTAATTTTTTACTTACCTGTTAATTACTTGCTTTATATGTTGAATTTTTACTTGCCTCTTCACTATCTTATTGCTTAAGTGATTCCTTTGTTGCTTCATTATAGAATGAATTGTACTTTACGTGTTTTATTACCTTCAGTCATTATTTATATTTATTACTCACTGGGTCGGAGTACTCACATTACTCCCTGCACCATGTGTGCAGGTTCAGGCGTTGTTGGTACCGCTCCAAAGTACTGATTCCTCCAGTCCAGGCGGTGTTTCGAAGATTACGAGGTAGCTGTTGGCATCCGTAACCCCCGTGTCTTCCTTATCTTATTGTTTCTATGTTCTTCAAACAGTTGTACCAGATATTGTATTCAGTAGACTTGTATCAGGATCCATAGTTGCTCATGACTTGTGACACTCCAGTTAGGGTTGTGCCGGGTTGGATATTCCGCACATTTATCGATATTTTTTCCGCGTTTAGTATTATTTAATTAACTGCTTAAAAATGAGAATTTGATTTAATTGGCTGGCCTTGTCTTCTACAATGACCCACACTTCATCGAACTTCTTCTGAGTCCGTGGGAGTCCAGTAACGAAGTCCATAGTAATGCACTCCCACTTCCACTCAGGATCTCAATCTTCTAGAACAAACCACCAAGCCTCTGATGCTCGTATTTAACCTGCTGACAATTTAAACACCGAGCCACATATGCAATGTTATACTTCTTCATTCTCCTCCACCAATAATGATGCCGCAAATCCTGATACATCTTCGCTACGCCTGGATGAATAAAGTACCGGGGAGCTATGGGCCTCCTCTAAAATCAACTCTCAAAGACCATCCACATTAGGTACACAAACGCAACCCTGCAATCTCAAAACTCCATCATCACCTAAGGTAACCTGCTTGGCACCTCCGTACTGCACCATGTCTCTAAGGACATACAAATGGGGATCATCATACTACCGATCTCGGATACGCTCAAATAATGAAGAACGAGTGACTGCGTAAGCTAACACACGGCTGGGCTCAGAAACATCCAACCTCATGAACTGATTGGCCAAAGCCTGAACATCCAAAGCAAGTGGTCTCTCACCAACCAGAGTATAAGCAAGGCTGCCCATATTGGCTGACTTCCTACTCAGAGCATCGGCCACCACATTGGCCTTTCCCGGATGATATAAGATAGTGATATCATAGTCATTCAACAGCTCCAACCACCTTCTCTGCCTCAAATTCAACTCCTTTTTCTTGAACAAATACTACAAACTCTTGTGATCCGTGAACACCTCACATGCCACGCCATACAGACAATGCCTCCAAATCATAAATGCGTGAACTATTGTTGCTAACTCCAAATCATGGACCAGATAGTTCTTCTCATGAATCTTTAACTGCCGCGAAGCATAGGCAATGACCTTGCCATCCTGCATCAATACCTCACCAAGTCTAATATGAGATCCATCACAATAAACGGTATATGGCCTTAAACTTGTGGGCAAAACCAACACTGGTACCGTAGTCAAAACTATCTTGAGCTTCTGAAAGCTCGCCTCACACTCATCCGACCATCTGAACTAGGCACCCTTCTGGGTCAACCTGGTCATCGGGGCTGCGATAGATGAAAACCCCTCTACAAATCGACGATAGTAGCCTGTCAAACCTAAGAAACTCCGGATCTCTGTAGCTGATGCTGGTCTAGGCTAGTTTTTGACTGCCACAATCTTCTTCGAATCAACGTGAATACCCTCTACTGACATAATATGACACAGGAATGCAACTGAACTCAACCAGAACTCACACTTCGAAAAATTAGCATACAACTAACTATCACTCAAAGTCTAAAGAACCACTGAAGATGCTGCTCATGCTCCTCCCGGCTGCGGTAATATATCAAAATATTATCAATGAAGACTATCACGAACGAATCCAAGTAATGTCTTAACACTCGGTTCATCAAATCCATAAAAGCTGCTGGGGCATTTGTCAACTCGAATGACATCACCAAGAACTCATAATGCCCGTACCAAGTGCGGAAAGCTATCTTAGGGACATCAGATGCACTAATCCTCAACTGATGGTAGCCAGATCACAAGTCAATCTTGGAAAATACCTTGTCATTTTGAAGCTAATCGAACAAATCATCAATCCTCAGCAGTGGATACTTATTCTTGATTGTAACCTTGTTCAATTGCTGGCAATCTATACACATTTGCATCAACCCATCCTTCTTCTTTATGAACATAACCGACGCACCCCAAGGTGACACACTGGGTCAAATGAAAGCCTTTTCAAGCAAGTCTTGCAACTACTCCTTCAACTCTTTCAACTCAGGAGGGGCCATACAATACGGTAGAATAGAAATGGGCTAAGTTCCCGGAGCCAAATCAATGCAAAAGTTAATATCCCTGTCGGATGGCATACCCGGCAGGTCTGAAGGGAATATCTAAGAAAACTCACGAACTACGGGCACAAACCCAATAGGAGGAACCTCGGCGCTAGAATCACGAACATATACCAAATAGGCCAGTCGAGCCTTCACATAAGAGATAACAGTACGGGTAGAATGACCAGGAGTCCCTCTCCACTCTAAACGAGGTAAACCTGGCAAGGTTAAGGTCATAGTCTTGGCATGACAGTCCAAGATAGCGTGGTAAGGTGATAATCAGTCCATCCCCAATATGACATTGATATCAACCATGTCCAGAAGACGCATATCTACACGAGTATCAAGACCTCCAATCACAACTATACATGAACAATGGACTCGATTTACCATAATGGAATTACCCACCGGTGTAGACACATAAACAGAAGCACTCATAGAATCACTAGGCATGACCAGGTACTATGCAAAATAAGATGACACATATGAGTATGTAGACCATGGATCAAATAAAACTGAAGCATCTCTGCTAAAAACCAGAACAATACCTATAATAACTACATTGGAAACCTCAGCCTCGGGTTTGGCTAGAAGAGCATAACATCGGGGCTTTGCCCCACCACCCTGAACCACATCTCTAGGATGGCCGACTGCTGAATGGCCTCCACTCCTAACAGCGTGAGCTCCACCTCTAATACCTCTACCTCCATGTCTAGCACCTCTACCCCCACCTCTAGCTGGTTGGGCGGGCTGGAACACACGGTGCTTGAACCATGGCACAGGAACACTGATGCTGAGAGCTACTCCATGCTCGAGGGCAAAACCTAGCAATGTAACCCACATCACCACAAGTGTAACAAACCCTCGGCTGCTGACCCTGATGACCTGAATGATAAACTCTGAATTGGCAGTGCACTGATGGGAGCTGGTGGTGCACTGTAGGACTGCTGATCAGAATGCTGCATCTGAGGACCACGGCCACCCGAAGCACCGTGAGAAACCTGAAGTACCAGCTCAAAAGGCATAGGAGGATGGCCTCTACCATATGAATCCCTACCACCAGTGACGTACTACTAAATAGGCCTGAATGATGGAGCCTCTTGTCCGACCCATGACCACCTCCCTGCGGTAGAAATCTCAACTCTCCGGGCCACATTGACCGCCGACTGGAAAAATATCTCACTCCTAGTCTCCGTACCCATCTGAAGACTAATCGGCTGAATAAGTCCATCAATGAACATCCTCACCCTCTCTCTCTCGATGGGAAGTATGATAAGAGAATGACGAGCCAAGTTGATGAATCTGGTCTCATACTGGATGACAGTCATAGAACCCTATTGGAGACGCTCTAACTGCCTCTGATAGGCCTCTCTCTGAGTGATGGGGAGAAACTTATCTAGAAATAGCTGAGTAAACTGCTCCCAAGTCAAAGCTGGTGATCCGACCGGTATAACCAAGCAATAATCTCTTCAACAAGTCTTGGCGGATCCAGACAAGCGAAAAGTAGCAAAATTGACCCCATTGATCTCAACTATCCCCATGTTCCTGAGAACCTCATGACAACTGTCTGGATAATCCTGTGGATCCCCTTGAGCCTCCTTTTTCGCCCCGCAGATTCAGAAGGGCTAAAGTTCTTGTTGAGATACATTACTGGACAAGAGATGCATGATTCTGGATTTATTACCACTAACGTTGACGTCTATTCAAACAAGAATCTTGGGAGATTTACGACAACAGAGTACCCTGTGATGATGATGATGACAACACCAATTATCGCTATTTCATCACAAAGCTGAAGAAGAAAAGCAATGCCAGGTATCATCGTTCTGTCGTAAATAAGGGAACTTGGAAACAGGACAACAAGGCAAACTAGTTCACTACAAAAATATGGGGAACTCATCTTTAGTGGTTAATATTAGATCCAAGATGAGTTTGTCTTACAAGAATAAAATGTTTTACTCTGAAGATCAGAAAGATCGACATTGACTCATGAAGGTGTACGAGCTTTCTAATGTTATTCTTCACAAGTTTGACGAAGACCATAGAGATTATGTTCTTTGCGCCATCAAGAAGCTGAAACACGTTAACAGTTCATCCAAAACTTCACAAATCTGCAGCACTTGTATTCTCTTTTCTTCAAAGAGTTGTTGTTTCTTTTTCTTTATCGTTTTCCTGTGTACCATAAATATTTTGCTGCTTCTATTTTTGCTTCCTATATATAGTGATGTCTGTGTTAAAGTGCTTCATTTTCTCTTGATGTTCTGCTTTGGCTTTTTCTTGGTTTAAAGAATATTGTGTTGTTGTGTATAGGATCAGTCTGCTTATGATATGTCGTGTCAAAACTTTAGTTTCCTAGGAAATCATACAGTTTATTCCATTACAAAGATTTATCTAAAACTTGATTAAACTGCACTAGTTCATGTTAGTATTGCGCTTCACTCCCATAGAAACAACTTCAATTTACTTTGATGATCGGAGTGTTGTTGCTACTAATGATCATATTTCATCCACGGACAAGCCTCAATCTGGAACCTTGGATGCCAGATATGAGCAGCAATTCAGTGCATATTGAATATTCTGAAGTTGCTGATATGTCTCACATAAATTTGATTAGCTTTGAGAAGGAAGATGTGCTTGGCTTAGATACATGGATATGCTAGAATATGCATCTGTGTTGTCCAAATGGATGCTCATTAACGAGGTTCAAGTCAACAACGACAGTTAATTGGGCTTTATTAATGCAGCCTTTATATATAGACATTCTTTTCAAGTAGATGCTTGAGCATGTATATTAAGGCAATAGAGTTGGTTCTCCATCAAATTTGTGTATTTCTTTTTAAATATTAAGGCAATAGAGTTGGTTCTTCATCAAATTTGTGTATTTCTTTTTAAATAGTAAGCAGTTTTACTTTAACTGAGTGTGCCTTTAGTCGGAAGTGAATAAATCCAACTATTATGAGGGAGAGCTAGGCGTTATAGAGAAAATTAGCATTACCAATGAACAGTTTTGCACATTCATATGGATAATTATCTATAGCTTGAAATGGAAAATTTTCCAATTACAAATATTTGCAGCACTTCTATTCTCTTTTATTCAAAGCACTCTTACGATCACTTTAGGAAGCAAAAACAGAAGCAACAAAACATTTATGATAGAATTGCTCCAAGTATGACAAGGTGTCATCGACTGCAACGAGTTATATTTGCAGTCATTTGGGAAATTATCTTTAGCTCAAAATGGAAAATTTTCCAATTACATTCTTCAAATCATTCTTATGATATATGTATATAGTCGAAATCAGGTATGATCGATTTCGTGGGCTCGAGGCTCACTTCTAGAACAAGTTCGAAATAGACCAGGCTCGAGCCCGAGGCGGAGTACAAGACTCGAAGATCGAAGTGCTCGACAAACACTGAGGCCAAGTATGACCGACATCGAAATCATACCGTTATGGTTTCATAACAAAAAGAGCGAGATTCCCGCTGTGGCTCTAAGATCACAACGTAAATTCCGGAATGGATTTGTACTAGGTGGTTAGACAGCTGTATGATAAGATTCCCTGCTACAATTAGAATTGTACCTTATTTAGGATTCCCCTACTATATAAAGGGGACCCCAATCATTTGTAAGACATCAATCATTGACAAAGAGAATATACATATTTCACTTTATTGTTTACTGTTCATCTGATTTACCTTATTATTTTATTGTTATTATCCACCTACCTCGAGGTTGCCACTGCTCGAGGTCGAGGTCTGCTTATATGCTGGGTTGACTTACCTTTACTCTTTAATTTATATATTATATTTCTTGTTTATCAGTTAATATTAGATTAAATCACATATCTTTAAAACCATAATACAAGTTTAATTGTTACTCGGATTTTTAGATAAACCGTTTGTCGCCCACTGTGGGGCTAAGGATAATACTGATTGTTTCGGTACTGATTCTGAATAACACACGTTATTTTCACACTTGTTTCTTGTCAAGAATTTCTGTTCTCAAGTTAAAACATGTCAAACTCGCAAAACGCACCCGTACATGGCGATGATGGTCTGGGATTTCATGGGGAAAACAATAATGTAGTTGCTCCAGGAGCTGGTGTACCACCTATTAACCCTGGGGAAGTACCGTTTGACGAACCGGTCGATGTTAGTTCGCATATTTCTTTGAACGTGGACTTAGGCGCAGACCCAGGAGGAAGTGTATGTAGGGAAGTCCGATCTAATATTAACTGTAGGTAAAATTCAAGATGCTACAGGCTTAGCAGTGCTATCACTCAACTTCAAAGTCAACATAAAACTCCAAGTGTGGTCGACCTAGAAATTATTCGCCGTACTAAGCCGGTGGCAGAAAGGTCAAGCGGTAATGGATCGGGGACTGATCCCCCAATTATGAAGATGCTCGAGGAGCTCACCAAGAGAATTGAGTCGGTAGAGAAAAAAATTGAAGTTAATGATAAGAAAGTGGAGACATACACCTCTCGTGTTGATCAAATACCAGGGTCACCTCCGATCTTAAAAGGTTTGGATGCCAAAAAGTTCGTACAAAAGCCATTTCCATGGAGTGCGGCTCCGAATCCTATTCCTAAGAAGTTTTGTATGCCAGATATACCTAAATACAATGCGACGAGCGATCCTAATGAACACATCACTTCGTACACATGTGGCGTTAAAGGAAACGACTTAAATGACGATGAGATCGAGTCAGTTTTGTTGAATAAATTTGGGAATATTTTTCAAAGGGAGCGATGATTTGGTATCACAACTTGCCACCGAATTCCATCGACTCTTTTGCTATGTTAGCAGACGCATTCGTGAAGGCACACGCCGGGGCCATAAAGGCTGCAACAAGGAAATCGGACATTTGTAAGATAAGGCAGAGGGGTGATGAAATGCTAAGGGAGTTCGTATCCCGATTTCAAATGGAGCAAATGGAATTACCACCAGTCATAGATGATTGGGATGTTCAAGCTTTCACCCAAGGGTTGAACGAGCAGAGTTCGGTAGCGTCATGTTAGTTGAAGCAAAATCTAATCGAGTATCCAGCTGTAACTTGGGCAAATGTGCATAATTGTTATCAATCGAAGATCAGGGTCACAGATGACCAGTTGGGAGCCCCCTTGGGTTCAGTTCATCCAAACGGATTGGCAGTTAAAACCTCAAAGAATACTGACAAGGAACCAGGGTCGAACAAATAACGGTATCAACCATATGTCGTAGATCGGAGAAACAATGGTTCGGGGTGCAATCCTCCTCGGAATAATCCAAGAAATGATCGAGGGAAAAATTCTCAGGGACTTATGAGTAAGAATGGTTTTTGATAAACATACCGATCCCGCAGAAGCACCTCAGTTATTGGAGTATAATTTCAGTGTCGATGCATCCGGGATTGTATCGGCTATCAGAAGGATATAAGACACTAGATGGCCTAGAACTATCCAAACCGATCCTTCTCAAAGAAACCCAAACTTGATATGTATATATCATGACACTCATGGCCATAGGATCGAAGACTGTAGACAACTGAGGCGGGAGGTAGGTCGATTGTTCAATGAGGGCCACCATCGAAAGTTCCTCAGTGATCGAGCTAGAATCACTTCAGAGAAAGAGACGCCAACAGAAAGAATGAGCAAGAAGAACCACAACATGTAATTCAAATGATCTTTGGCGGGGTTGATGTTCCACAAGGGCCTATGTTCAAACGTACCAAGGTGTCGATCACTAGAGAAAAGCAGACTCGGACTTATGTGGCCGAAGGAATCCTATCGTTCAATGACGAAGAAGCGAAGGGCATTTCTTTGCCGCACAACGACGCCCTGGTAATTTCTATTTTGTTAAATTATATTCAAGTTAAATATGTTCTAGTGGATCCAGGTAGCTCAGCAAATATAATCAGATCGAGGGTTGAAGAGCAACTCGGCCTGCAAAACCAAATCGTGCATACGTCTCGAGTCCTAAACGGCTTCAACATGGCAAGTGAAACAACAAAGGGGGAGACAAACCTACCAGTAAATGTGGCCGGGACCATACAAGATATAAAATTCCATGTCATCGAAGGTAACATGAGATATAATTGTCACACCCCAACCTTGGGGAGCGCGACCGACGCTTAACCGAGTGAACCTGGTCGAGCAATCCTATTAGACACTTTCTACCAAACTCACTTATGACCAATAGGAGGCGTCATTTCATTAATTAAACAATAGAAGGGGTGTATATATAAACATTACTAATTCATTTCATTTTGCAACATCGTTGTTAAGTTTGAAAAATACATACATGAGGATAGGCTATAATTACATATTTTAGTCGC
This sequence comes from Nicotiana sylvestris, assembly GCF_000393655.2. NCBI lineage: Eukaryota > Viridiplantae > Streptophyta > Magnoliopsida > Solanales > Solanaceae > Nicotiana > Nicotiana sylvestris. Next base: position 7,849,387 of record NC_091059.1, read on the forward strand.
TTATCACACTCAAATTTACTGCACTTTAATTGAGTTTGAGCTTTAATCCCTAATGTCTTGCACTAGTTGTGTGTTTTATGCCTTGTTGGGGTGAGTCCGAGCTATGCAGATATTATGGAATGAATTCACATGATTTAGAGCTTTGAAGTATGAGTATAATCCCAATGAATTAAGCCAGTATCGTATTTGAGGATCAACAAATGATAGAGCAACAAAATAAAGAATCGAGTAGGCATATTATGCACTGTCTAGTAAAATGCACATAACTTTTCTCTCAGAACTTTATCTGGGCACCACAATATATGGTTGGAAAGCTAACTTAAAGTACAACAACTTTCTTATTTTACATTTTTCCAAATACCAAACGAAACAAGGTGAAAAACGCGGTCGAAACCGCAATCGCTGACCTGATGCTGACTGAGGCAATACACTGTGAAAGTACCGCGCCCGTACCATGCCCGGACTACGGGCGCGGGCGTCCATGCCGGGAAACTTGTCCCTTTTCATGTAGGAGAAGTTATAATTATTTGTGCCAGACTCTACTTAGTATATATACATGGAAAAACTGTATTCTGAGGGGAGGAGACCAATTTTAAACACAGATTCGACCTAAGAAGGCAGAGACACAATAAGAGCAAGGCAGGGAATTCTTCTACGAGTTTTCCTTACTCTTCCTATTTTTCATTGTTGGTTTTGACTTTTAGTATTGTAGTTTTACATACTATTATGAATAACTAATTTGTTATCTAAAGTTTTGATGGAACCTTTTGTAGGATAAATTCTTGTTATGTTTTTATATAATTGAGCTGTAGTATTTTCTCTATTTGTTCAACTATATTATTCTTGTGGTTGATGGAAGACCCTCAATTAGCTGTGCCTATTTAGTATGTATTACTCGGGAGAGAGTGCATAATTAGGTAGTTGCTGAACAATATCACTCCCGACGTATGTGAGGAATCAATAACCAAGGGTTTAAAGGTGGTATTAGGGATAACGAAACCTTGGGTGCGATCTAAGTGAGCTGTAATTAAAGCTAGCTAGCGTAACTCGGGAGAGTATGTCTAGTAAATTGTCTTAATTACTCGATAGAGAATTACAACACACAGAGCACTCATGATCAGTAGAGAATACTTAGGCAAAAATATAGAAGACATAGCGGGAAGGATTACGACAATTGGGGAAATCATAACTCTAGACCTCCTTAATCTTTTCTCCAACCTGTAGTATCTTTAGTGTTAATTTATTATTTTAATTTGTTAGTTAGTTAGTTAAACACAAGAATCTTAATATCTATAGGTTAGGAATTATTCAAGCTTGTATTGTTGGTGATAGTGAACAACTGTAGCTAAGCCTTAGTTCTCTGTGGGATTCCACTCCGGACTTTTAGACCGGATTATATTTGCAGTGACGGCTTATCCTTTTTTGGATTGGAGTTAGTCGTGATCAAATTTTAATGCCGTTGCTGGGGAACTAACGATATAGTTGTAGATGTATATATTGATAGGGTTCAAGTTTGAACTTTTATTTTGTATTTTTTTTATAACTGTTGATTTGAGAAACATGACATCTCAGAATTATGGGAAATTAGGTGTGGATAATTCTACTATTTGTCTCCATACATATTGTGAAGGAAACCACCCGTGACAAAATTTTCAAAACATTCCTAAGAGCGAGTTATGTGCACCAACTCAATCTTATTTGTGGAATGTGTGTGATGCATGTGGTGGTAAAAATAGTCACTTTTATGGTTGTTCTTATATTTCTTATCTTCCCCAACACCTTACTATGATGGTTCTAGATTTTCTTGTGAAGTTAACAGGAACAAAGAACTTGAGGACGCAGACCCGAAGGAGATCAAGGATATGTTAAAGTGCCTTCTGAAATAAAATAATGAAAAACAATTGCAGATAGAAAGGCAAGAGGCAACTATTCGCAAGTTGGAGGCTCAATTGAGTCAAGTGGTTGGAGATTTTAATGCTCAACAAGCCAATATTGAGGATAGTAGCCAAGAATAGCATGAATTTGAGGTGTTAATTGGGGAGGTCAGAGTAGAACATCAACAACCTAGACAACTACAATTTGAGGATGTTAATGTTGAAGAAGTTAGACTAGAGCTAGCCAAGGAATTTGAGGATATAAATTTTGTTGACTCTAGTATCATTGATGTTGAGGATATTGAAAGTCCTGAAGTTCATGTGTTTGAGCGCATTGGTCCACACTCCAAGCATTTTTTCACATTATGTTTGGATGATGATATGGAAATAGAGTCATCCCAACTAATTTAATAGTCAAGGAATGAGGAACAAGGTGCATATATTTTGGAATTCTTATTGCCAGATAGTCTGGATTACATACCTCATACAAAGGCCAAGGAGTGCAGAATACTACATTATTTCCTTAGGCCAGTTAGATTCGTTCCACTGACCCATGGCCATAATCATAAGCTTGAATCAAAACTTGGGGTTTAATTCATAAGCTCGAGGTGGAGGCAAAAAAATGATTCACGTCATGCGGAGATGTTAAATCAAGCGCTTGTTGGGAGGAAACCCAACTTCATTTTATTATTTTTTAATTTATTTTATTTATTAATTTATTATTTTTATTGTATTATTTGTCGATTTTTGATTTCTAGGAACATGGAAATCAAAGCTATTAGAAGGATGAAACATCAAACCAAATGGTTGGAACTAAGTGTGAGGTACCCTCACGAATGACCAAGCTTGGGAGAAGTCTGAGTACCCCATGAATTGTTAGTTCTTCAGCCTTTGGCCTACCAAGGAGTCTCTGTTACCCTTTTATTAGTTATGGTGTGCATTGGGGACGATGCACAATTTTAAGTGTGGGGTGAGGAGATTGTTTGGGTGACTTTTCATGCTACTTTAGCTGTGTTAGTTTAATTTAGTATTTTTTTTTAAATATTGAACTTTCCCCAACGATTGATATATTACACAATTTACTTGAGGGATTTAAGTCTAAAGAAAAAGAAAACAAAATATTTTTTTTGTTAGGTAGTGTAGCAATTCCCCTTTGGTTTTTCTTTGTGCCGCGGTTCTTTTCCAAGGGTTTTATTTGAACCGGGTGTAGTTAATTTTTTTTGGGGAGTAGGAGCCATTGTGTTGTGTTTTGAATTGAAGCAATATCTCTTGAATTTATTATTCCTTGAGAATAGTGAGTACATTGGTTGTACGCTTAGGCTCAGTTTTTGACTCTTGTATAAGTATCTTAATTTTATGATCTTAACTTTGCTTGACTTCTTTGACTAAAATGTTTTGATGAAACCAATCTTGAGTGAGTTATGTGACATGTGTGTGTAAGGATTGTTATATTCTATGCATTGCATTTGATGCCTAAAACTTGCCGTGTGTGTTTGTAAAGCGAAATAGTAGTTTTGTTCAATCTTGGAAGTGATATAGACGTTTCTTTGTTGAGCCAGATATGTATATTTTACTCACTTAATTGTTATGTATCATAGTTAACCCCTTTGATCCTATAATCTTGTTTCTTTGGCAACCAGATTACAAGTCTTACCCATTCGTTTGAATTAATCATCTATTTGAAGCTTCTAACCTCTCATGAGCACTTGAATTGTTATGAGCTATGTAAAAGTTAATGTGTTGGGTGGTTGGTTTGGTTATTGAGTAGAACGAATGAAATAAGGAGAAAGGTGCACTATTTTGAAAAAGTAAGAGCTCCTTCAATTGAAAAATAAATAGTTGTATTGGTGTGAAAAAAAGTATTCCTTAATAAGTGGTGACTCTTGATGTAATTGTGCTTTAAGAAGTATGGGGTAATATACATTGATGTGAAGGTGGAGTTTGGTTTGACATAAGTATGGGGTTTGAATGTTAAAGTATATGTATTAAAATTCCTAGGGAGGTGTAGTCACTCTTATATCTAAATGTATCCTACCCGTCACGTAGCCTACATTATAACCAAATAAAGTCGTAATTGAACCTTGATTGAATGAGCTCGATTAGTGGAGTAGTACACTACAGGCAAGCTTATGGTGCATCTTTTGTGGCATATGAACGTTATTTATGAGAGTGAGGGAATTCTTTCTATCTTGAGTTCCTAAGTGTTCTTAAATTTTATTGTGTGGAACTACTCTCTTTTGTTGTGTAAAGGCACTTGATTCATGAAGGAAAGGTAATGTTAGTGACCTCAATGTTAGAGTAAATGGGTGAGTTGTGAGTAATGCATGGTACTTTTGAGTCAAATATTGAGGTGAAGATATTACGCTTTTGTGCTTAGTCTATTTTAAATACTCTTGGTGTGATGAGTTAGGGGAATTGTTTAAAAAGGTCGTGTCTATAAAAATGTGTAGTTTGATTGCTCGAGGACGAGCAATGGTTTAAGTGTGGGGTGTTGATGATAGGCTATAATTACGTATTTTAGTCGCTTATTACACTCAAATTTATTGAACTTTAATTGAGTTTGAGCTGTAATCGCTAGTGTCTTACACTAGTTGTGTGTTTTATGCCTTGTAGGGGTGATTTCGAGATATGTAAATGTTATGGAATGAATTAACATGATTTGGAGATTTGAATTCTGAGTTAAAGCCCACAAAATTAAGCCGGGATCGTATTCGGGGATCAACAGATGATAGAGCAACAAAACGATGAATCGAGTAGGCATATTGCGCACTATCTAGTAAAATACACATAACGTTTCGCTCAGAACTCTATTTGGGATCCACAATATATGGTTGGAAAGCTAACTCAATGTAATACAACATAATATTTTACGTTTTACCAAATTCCAAACGTAATAGGGTGAACAACGCGGTCAAAACCGCGATCGCGGACATAACACGGACTGAGGCAGTACACTGTGAAAGTACCGTGCCCGTACCGCGACCGGACCACGGACGCAGATGTACAGGCCTGGAAGCTTGTCAATTTTCATGTAGGAGAAGGTATAATTATTTGGGCCCGACCCTACTTGGTATATATACATGGAAAAACGGTATTTTGATGGGAGGAAACCAATTTTTAACACAGATTCGACCTAAGGAAGCAGAGACACAATAGGAGCAAGGCGGGGAATTCTTCTACGAGTTTTTCCTTCCTCTTCCTATTTTTCATTATTGGTTATGACTTTTAGTATTGTAGTTTTACATACTATTATGAATAGCTAATTTATTATCTAGGGTTTTGATGGAATCTTTTGTAGGGTAAATTCTTGTTATATTTTTATATAATTGAGCTGTAGTATTTTCTCTATTTGTTCAACTATATTATATTTGTGGTTTATTGAAGGGCCCTCAATTAGCGTGCCTATTTAGTATGTATTACTCAGGAGAGAGTGCATACTTAGGTAGTTGCTGAACAACATCACTCCCGACATATGTGAGGAATCAATAACCAAGGGTTTAAAGGTGGGATTAGGGATAACGAAACCTTGGGTGCGATCTAAGTGAGCTGTAATAAAAGCTAGCTAGTGTAACTCGGGAGAGTATGTCTAGTAAATTGTTGTAATTACTCGGGAGAGAATTACAACACACAGATGCTCATGATCGGTAGAAAATACTTAGGCGAAATTATAAAAGACATAGCGGGAAGGATTCCGACAATTGGGGAAATCATATCTCTAGACCTCCTTAATCTTTTGTCCAACATGTAGTATCTTTAGTGTTAATTTATTATTTTAATTTGTTTGTTAGTTAGTTAAACACAAGAATCTAAATATATATAAGTTAGGAATTGTTCAAGCTTGTATTCTTGGTGATAGTGAACAACTGTAGCTAAGCCTTAGTTCTCCGTGAGATTCGATTCCGGACTTTTAGACCGGATTATATTTGCAGCGACCGTTTATCCTTTTTAAGACTAGATTTGGGCGTGATCAATACACATACGATTTAGTGAGACAAGAGTCCAAATAATTTATCGGACCATTCTAGCACCCATAGACAACCCATAAAATATCTACAGAGCCTATAAAGATGCAAAAGAGAGAGTTATGACAACGCCGACAACAAGGCCCCGACAATACCTCAAAACATAATAATAATAATAATAATACAATCAAAAGATTCGGAACATGACCCTGCGATGAAGCGGGGGCTCACCGAGATTACTCAGAGAAGAGGATACACCACTAGCTGTGATCAACATTGTCAGCCTTAGAAACACATACATCCATTTTAAGATGTAGCGCCCCCAGCAAAGAGGAAACAGTCATGATGCACAGTAAGAGCTTCAAACAAATACGAAAAACATCAAGTAAGGATCCCAAAGTCTCCGGTTAAATTTCCATCTTATTAAGTTGATAATCTCAGTGCCATGTGCCACAATCGACAATACCATCGTGTTCCTACACGGAGTGCGATCTCAACCTGATCGGCTAGTCTCCCTTGAGACATCCACCATATTCACAATTTTAATCAATCAATCCAGCACAATTACCACCATGTGTGCTGTATGGTGTCCGATCACGGCTCGATCAGCTAGGCCATCTCTCTTGAGACATCATCCTTTCAGTTGTTCATCTCAATGCGCATTTCTTTCTCATCTTTCATTACATGGAATGAGTAGCCTCATTTATTAAATCGTTCTTGGCACTTGGCCGCATCTTAAAATTCAAGTTTCCTTTCTTATATGTTGAAATAACATTATCATTCCCATCAATAAGGCCTATCATATGAGGCATTGCTTACATAAGGGGAAACCATGGAAATCATAATCACACAGAGGCTTTACATACAAATTAGCATACCAAGCTTTATTCGATTCTTGACATGTATTCTTGTCCTTTCTCAACACATTTATTCCACATTTTAAACACATTCTTGAATTGCATGACGACATGATAAACATTTAGAACAATCATTGAACATAAATATTTCAACACAACACATTAGGGCAATGATTCTAGTATGATCAATTTAGGAACTTACACCAATTACTCAAACACCAAGGGTTCGATTCTAAGAAGAATGAGGTTTAGCATACATACCTTGTTTAAGCTTTTATTAAGTTACTACAACATTCCAAAAATTCTAGCATTCTTAATCTATTTTGAGACATAACAAAATCGAACACAAATTAGGAAGATATTTATGGTTTCAGCTCATTTGAGCATTTTATCAAACACTAGTTGTGCATTTTGATTTCAAAGTTCTTCTACAAATTTCCTTCATTCCCCAACAAATTTCAACAAGAACAACCCAAAATAGTTCATTAATCCTACATACTATAACTTAGTGTCACATGCATGACCTATTTCTATCTCGACAATGTATTTTTGAACTTAAAAAAAAATCTTATATGAAATCTTAGAAGTAGGACTTATCCGGAAGGGTAGTGAGCTAGAGATTAACTTCCTCGATTCTTGAAAATTTGTGCAAGATTGGGTGATTGGAAAGATATGTTCCCTCTCTCTCTATATATGCTCTCATATCTCTCTAGATTCATTAGAAAATAGCCCCAAAAAAGCCACAAATCCTATTTATCAAAATTGGATCGGATATGAAAATTTCTAAAAATGACCCCCGAAGTCAATTATATGGTGCAATTATGCTATAACATAATCATTTTGTGGGTAGCAGAATTGAAGCATATCAATTATGCGATAGCATAATTGACAACATAATCAATTATGCGATACCATAATCAATATGCGATAGCATAATAGTTTGCCCGTCTCTGCTCCACTATGCGATGCTTATGCGGTCAGCGGAACCATTTTGCTGTCGCAAAAATGATCGCAGATCCAGCCTTTAGTAATTTGATCGTAACATTGTGTAGGAATGTCCAAACGATGAATGGTTTGAAGCGTTAGAAATTAGACTCGAATATCTTTCATTTTATAGTTTATTCATCACATAACACCAAATATATATGTAGATATGCTCGTCCAAATTGTGGACTTGCGTAACTCATTTGGAATTTTAGCTCATTATGTAATTTTCCAACTTGACTTAGACTTAGGCTTCTCCTTAGACCCCACATTACCTATTATAGGACTTATACACTTATTACCATATCCAATTGATATACAACATACTAATTAGAACTAAAATATTATAGTTAGCCTACCTGGCACCACGAAATCGTGAATCACTTAGTGAAATTTTCCGGGGCATTACAATAATGCACTGCTCGGAAGGCCATGGATCCACAACATGAGGGCAGTACCGTCGACACTTCATCAAATGATGAAATTATCGGCAATGGAAGGCATGAAAACAGTTAGGGGGAACAACACGCCATAAAGGAAATGTTTATAGTCGATGAGGTGACACCGATATCAATACCTTCAACCCCAAAAAAATCGAGCAGCAAAGATAAGCAGATGGAAAAATAGCAATCACCGTCCCCAGCCTCGATCAAATTGGAGAAATAGGTAATCGAAGAAGACGAAGAAAAGGATTTCCTTACTCCTCGAACTTTCATTGTTCCCGAAGAATCAGATGCACCCAAGTTAACGGTCGAGGAGCTGGAACATATGATACTGATCGAGCATCTACTCGAACGAAAGGTATACTTGGGAATGGGATTAACCCCCAAACTCAGAAAAAAACTCATTCAATTTCTTATCGATAACATGGATTATTTTGCTTAGTCCCATTTAGACATGACATGGATACCACCAGAAATAACAACATACTGGCTAAGCCTCGACCCCATATTCAAATCGGTGAAGCGAAAGAGAAGGCCCCAGTCAGAGGTGAAACATGCATTCATAAAGGATGAGGTAACTAAACTTCTTAAAATAGTATCTATTTAGGAGGTAAAATACCACGAATGGTTAGCCAATGTAGTCGTAGTTCCTAAAAATGGGAACAAACATAAAATAGGCGAAGATTACAAGGATTTAAACAAAGCATGCCCTAAAAACTCTTTTCCTCTGCCCAACATCGATCACATGATCGATGCTACGGCTAGCCACGAGATCCTTAACTTTCTCAATGCCTATTCTGGCTACAATCAAATTCCGATGAACCCGGAAGATCAGGAAAAGACCTCATTTATCACGAAGTTTGAACATACTGTTACAATGTAATGCCCTTTGGGCTAAAAAACACAGGAGTTACTTACCAACGCCTAGCAAATAAGATCTTCGAAGAACAAGTAGGTAAGTCAATGGAAGTTTATATTGTTGACATGCTAGCTAAGTCCCTACGCGAAGAGGACCATTTGACTCATTTGCATGAAACATTCAAAATCTTGAGGAAGTACAACATGAAACTTAACCCCGAAAAATGTGCCTTCAGGGTCAGCTCAGGAAAATTTCTCGGCTTCATAGTATCAACATGGGGAATCGTAATCAACCCTAATAAGATTAAGTCCATCGAGGATATTATCCTCGTAGACGGTGTGAAAGTCGTGCAAAGGCTAACTGGACGGATAACTGCCTTGGGGTGAATTCTTTCAAGGTCATCAGATCAAAGCCACAGGTTCTTTTCCTTACTCAAAAAGAAAAATGATTTTGCATGGACCCTGGAATGTTAGCAAGCACTGGAGGAATTGAAGCGATACTTATCGAGCCCACCGCTGCTCCACACTCCGAAGGCAAAAGTGAAGTTATACTTACACTTGGCTGTGTCAAAAATAGCGGTAATGGTGTACTAGTTCGAGAAGATCAAGGTACGCAGATTCCTATTTATTGCGTAAGTCGAACCTAAGGAGATGCTGAAACAAGGTATCCGCACTTAGAGAAATTGGCACTTCCATTATTAAGCGCATCTAGAAAGTTAAAACCATATTTCTAGTGTCAACCATATGTGTGTTAACCACTTATACTCTCAGAAATGTTTTGCACAAGCCCGAGTTATCGGGCCATTGGTCAAATGGGGCATCGAACTTGGCGACTACGATATCGAATATCAACCCCAAACGGGCATCATGTCTCAAATCTTAGCTGACTTCGTGGTCGATTTTGTGCCAACCCTTGTACCCGAAGTGGATAAGGATCTTCTTATAAAATCAGGTACATCATCGGGCGTATGGACCCTATTCACGGACGGTGCCTCGAATATGAAAGGGTCCGAACTTGGTATTATTTTGAAGCCACCTACAGGCAACACTATTAGACAATCTATCAAAACTTCTAGGTTGACTAATAATGAGGCCGAGTATGAGGCCAAGATTGCAGGTCTCGAGCTAGCTAAAAGCTTTGGGGTAGAAGTCGTTGAAGCCAAGTGTGATTCTTTGTTGGTGGTGAACCAAGTAAACAAAAGCTTCAAAGTTCGGGAGGATAGGATACAAAGATATTTGGACATGCTATAGGTAATCTTGCACCTCTTCAAGGAGTCGATTCTAGACCATGTACCTCGAGAACAAAACAGTGAGGCCGATGCACTTGCAAACTTAGGGTCACTAATCGAGCACACCATACAGTCACGCACACGAACAGCGTAAGGGAACGAGCGTAAGTCAGGTTTGAGATTTTAGAAAGTCGAAAAAATAGTACAAAAAAATGTTTCGTCTTCCTCGTCCTTGATTTGATTCTTAGTTTCCGAAACATGGATGTTTAACTGAAGTCTGGAGTCGTTTGTGAGTTTGAGTCGTGTAGAGGTTGTCGTACGATTGGTTCCGGTCTATGGTTATCGCTGTCCATTTTTTCCGTCGAGTTCGAGCTGCTGAAACTCGACGTTGCTGTAAACAAATCAGAGTTTGTTCTTATTAGCCAAAGAGCAACTCGTGACATATTTTCTTTGTGGTTCATCTGTGAGTATTCTCGATACATTTTCGTTGCATCAGTTTTGTTTTCTCGCTTTAACTTCTTGTCGTGTAAGTAGTAGTAATATATTTGTTATCTTTTTTTTTTTAAGTTTATATCGTCAAGTCTTGTTTGCTTATCACTAGATTATTAGTTGTTTTGCCATTTGTTATTAGATTATTAGATTAAGGAGCTGCTAAGATTCTTGTTGATAAATCAATTTATTGTATACATGTGATGACCAGTTACGAATGTTGAATGTTGGATGCTTTGTCGAATTAAGTGATAGAACCTGGTGGATAAGAAATTCGGCGGTGCATTTCATGTGACCCGATTATAACAACTCCAAATAATAAAACACTTTGAAAAAATTTGAGGCGTGTCGTGCCAAACAAAACCTAAAAATGCACGGCCCTCATGTCATTGATTTTGCATATTTTAATCCTTAGAAATCGAGGCGTGCCATTTAGTTGAATTTCCACGGCCCTCGCGAATTTGAAAAGGCGTAGTTTCTTTGAGCGCGTAATTTAAATTACTTTCCTAAACTCAGGTGTGCATTTCATGTGACCCAAATCCAAATCTTAGCAACGTTAAATAAAATGTGTCTCAGACAGCGGGTGCATTTCATGTGGCGTGGTCCAAAGACTTATTTTAGATGACGTTGAAATCTTCCTTAAAATAATTAAAAGCGGTTTAAAGCTAAAATTCACATAGGTCTAAAAGTGTTTTTAAAATCAAGTAATTGAGCCAAAAATAACAGTTGAGCGACCGTGCTAGAACCACGGAACTCAGGAATGCTTAACACCTTCTCCCGGCTTAACAGAATTTCTTACCCGGATTTTTGGTTCGCGGACTGTAAACAAAGTCAATCTTTTCTTCGATTCAGGATTGGAACCGATGACTTGGGACACCATAAATCTCCCAAGTGGTGACTCTGAATCTTTTAATAAATAAATCCTGTTTCGATTGTCCTTTAATTGGAAAAACTCCCTTATATACACCTTTTCGGGGGTGTAGGTAAAAAGGAGGTGTGACAGCTCTGGTGAATCTGCTGGGGATCGAATCCAGAATCTCTGGTTTCGCAGGGTTCAGAATTCGAGCTTAGATAAATTGTTATAATTGACTTTATTTATTATCTGATTTTGTTGCATATTTGGGCCTAATGTGCTATGTCCTGCTTTTACCACTTTGATATTCTGTGAACTGTATATAAACTGTTGCGAAATCCCTCTTCTCTCTGAGTCTTCTAAATCATGAAGAAGTGTGCACTTCGTGTGACTTCTTTTCTGTTAGAGTCATATCCCAAATTTAGAACGAGGTTCGGACAAGTTGCAAAGCCGGTGAAGCTTCTGTATTCCCGGTACGCTGCCCCCATCAGCTCGAGCTGTCCACTCGGATAAGCCAGGTCTAGAACAATAAACCCAGATTTTGAACCTAGAATAACTCAACCTCATGTCGGATCCCTAATAGGAACGCTTGTCTACATCATGTGCATTTGACTTAGGGACTCAACACAGGGGTTCGGTCCGTCTAGGACAGGTATACCCCAAAAAATAAAATACTATCCTGATGCATTTTATGTGCTACATGTTACATTATTCAAGGGTAAAAGAGTCATTTGGCAGACCAATGATAGCTGATGGTAAATGAAGAAATGAAAAAAAAACAATAAAAAAAAGAAAGAAGAAAAAAAAAGAAAAAGAGAGAGGTTGAAGTGTGAGGATAAAGCGAGTAGGGCCCAATAATAATTTGGTTCATTTCATTAAGAAAAAAAAGCATGAAAACTTCAAAAAGATTTTGCACTCTCTATCATTTTTCAAAAATCAAAAACAAAGAAAAGAAAATCCAATAAGATTTTATATGTTTCATCATTTTTCGAAAAAAAGAGAAAAAATGTGTTTTCTATATGTCAGTTGTTTTATATTATTCTCGCCCGTATCCAATCTGTCCGAACTACGCATACCCGATTCTCGTCTTTCGGGACGTGATACGTAGGCAACCCACATAGGGTCCAGTCTTCCTAGTAAATCTTAGGTTCTTGGCTTTGCGGGGTCTTAGCCAAATTTTGTACTTCTAACCAAACCACTTTTTGGCCAAATAAGTCATTTTGCAAAAAATAGCCTCAATCATGTCTTGCATGTGTCTAGTAGGGAATGTTATTGTCTCACATAGTGTTGGTTTAAGTTTTCTCATACAGGTGTGGATCCACTTATCAGATTTTGAGCATGACAGATACCCCAGAGCCACTGCATTCAGAAGTTGCTTAAGGAGATTTTTTTATGTCGTCTTTTACTTTCTAGTTTTGTATAGTAATGTCGAGTTTTTTATTACCATTGTATTTTCTATTTTGCATCTGAAAAAGTGTGTTATAAATCAAAAAGCAAAAGAAAAGAGATGTTGCATTTTATACTTCCGTTATAAATTTTCTTTAGAATACTAATTCTAGAAATGAAAAAAAAATGTTGAGGTTGTTTTTCCTTTAGGCAATTAATATTTAGGACTTAAAATGAATTATTTTTATATTTTCTTTACTATATTGGGACCAAAATTCAAAAAAAGAAAAAAAGAATTTTCTTTTAGTACCTCTTTAAAAATTTTCTTTAAGGTATTAATTCTAAAATCCAAAAAGATTTTCTTTTGAAGCGTTTCTTTGGGAAATTAGTGAAAAATGAAAAAAATATTTCTTTTTATTTTCATTAGAACTTTAAGATATTGTACATAAAAAATATACTTTGTATTTTCTCTATCATTAGAATTTTTTTCCTTTAGGCAATCAAAATTGAAATTTTAGTCGTATATTTTTCCTTTTGTCATATATTTTAGTGTAAAAAAATAAAATTAATAGAAAAAATTCCTTTGTCATTACAAAACATGTTTTTTTCTTTTCTAGGATTTTCCTTAATAGAGTATTTGTTTCAAAAAAAAACATGCTCATTAAGCTTGAGTTTAGAATAGGTTATAGAGCATTCAGTCTAGAAAATTCAAAAAAAAAAAGATTTGCTTCTTTTATTTCTCTTTTCCCATCAGATTAGTCACTAAGGTAAAAAGTAAAAAAAAAAGAAGAAAATGAAAAAGAAAATGTTAGTCTATGTGCTTTACTCTCGATCTTCCCGAACTACGCAAAGATCTGATTCCTGCGGTATCATGATACGTAGGCAACCTACATAGGGTTCGATCGAATCATTTTTTTATTTATTAAAAGAAAAAAAAGGAAAATGGAAAAAAGAGAAGAAAAAGATGGTGAAATTATGGGATGTGAGAAATGAGAAGAAAAAAAAAGAGCGATAATTAGAAAGAAAAAAAATGGAAAGAAAATGAGCAAGCTAAGAAGTACTAGAAAAGCAAAGAAAAGAGAGGTTGAAATGAATAAATTGGGATGATGCCAATTGACCTGTGTACCCTGGAAATCATTTTAGAACCGATAACTGTGGCTAGGTGCATTGCACATAAAGTGAGATTATCTTATGTTAAATGCCCTAACGCTAACGTGATGGCTTCATTTTTGTTATATTCATAGCAGAAGAGTGGTTGGTTTGTGGTTTTAAAGGGGTAACTCTTCTCTACAACATGAAGTCAAAGGCGTTGACAGACAACAACATAATTGAGTTGGTTGATACAGCGCTCGAAAGTAGTTGGTTGAACATGACAATGGGTTGGTTGAAGAGGTAAAGATATTAAAACAACATATGGCTGACATGTATCAGGCTTGGATGACTGGGAAGGCGCCACCCCCACCACCACCTAGCTTCCTAGATGTTGCCCTTACCCAAACTCCGGACATAATGCCAGATGATCCTTCATACTCTCCAGATCCACCCGCTAATCTCCAAGTTCATGATGACCAATATTACCCCTCATAGGTTGCCCACAAGGTTCCCTACTCATACAAACAGGGCCCAAGGGATGAGCCTCATGCAGAAAATAAAAGGTTCACAGGAAGAAAAGGGAAAGATGGGGAACCCAGGAGGCTGAAAGGTATAGAACAGTCCTTAAGGAATAAGCAAGGAATGGGCGACCAGGGTAGCATGGCTTATAAAGAACTGTCTGTGTCCCCTGACGTTCGCCTGCCCACGGGGTTCAAAGTGCCAAAATTTTACTTGTATAATGGGTGTGGAGATCCGGTATCCACCTAAGGGTTTATTTTAGTGAAATGAGAAGTGTTGGAGAGAAAGATGACTCGTTGATGGCATATTTCAGTAAGAGTTTGACTGGGGCAACTTTGGAATGGCATAATCGTCAAGATGTCGGTAAATGGCCTACATTGGGCGACATGGCTCAAGATTTTCTGTGACACTTTCAGTACAATATAGACATTGTCCCAGACCACTCCTCCCTATCTCAGATGGAAAAGAAACCCAAGGAAAGTTTTAGGGATTTTTTGCTCAGATGGGACGAACAAATTTCTCGGGATAGTCCTTCCATTTATAGAAAAGATGCTGGTGAGCCCTGCCGATGACAGGGTCCAGTTGTCGTTCTTGCTAAACGCTTTAAGCCTCAATGTCGACCTCTTGGATATACTTGTAATCCTCCCCAATGCTACTTCTCTCTACAGAACTCCTAATGTCGTACATCACTTTCCCAGTACCCTGTCCACAATGCACCACCATATGCTCCACACCCACAAGGCCCGCGATGGCCCACACCACTTCCCCAAATGTCTTACCCACCCCTACGAGCCTACCAAAAATCCCCTGGATCAGGTTTACGGCCCAATCAAGAATTTAAGAATGAGAGGTTGCTGAAAAAAGAAAAGGCTTTCACCCCTATTGGAGAATCATATGCCAGTTTGTTCCAAAAGTCAAAGCAATTGGACATGTTGAAGCCGATTCATATAAAAATACCAAACCCTTTATCAAAGAATTTTGATTTTTCTCAAAGGTGCACATATTGCTCAGATGCCTCAGGACATGACATAGAGAAATGTTGGAATCTGAAGAAAGCAATTCAGAAGATTATTGATGTAGGCGACATTGTCGTGCAAAGTCCAGATGCAGCAGACACTAGCCAAAGTCCATCGCCTGTGCATAATGAGATGCATATGGCAGGTATGGTTTATTTTTAAAAGGAATGTGAGAATTCATCTGGAAGCCTCGGAGGTCCACGTGCTACTAAGCTTTCAGCGCTATCAGAGGTTGATCTTAAGAACGAGCCGGCAAAAGGAACTCAAAAGAAATTTGTTAAGAACAATGTGATGAAAACTTATGGAGGTCCTAGTATTGTTGATGCAGAATTGAGTGGCTAAGATACCGCGCTTGGTAATAGGAAAGACGCTCCATTTCTTGGTCAGTCGAAGATGAGCTTGGTGGTTTAGTTTGTTGTCATTTTTGTTGTCCGGGTTATCGCAAGGTTATAATCTGGATATCGTCCTGTGACTCAAATCCTTCTATCCTTTATTTTGTCTAGTTCCTTTAGTCGTATTATCTCACTTAGTATTTTCTAAATTTGTTCTAGGTTTGTAACCCTAGTCTAGTTTGTCTGTTTTGTTGTCCAAACCCTTTCACCATCTGTCTAATGCAATTTTCTATTTTCTGTTATTTTTAGTCATTTTTGTTTAGTTCTCTTTTCCTTTTATATTCGTTTTCTTGTTGACTCTAGTGACATGACATGCACGCGTAATTCTCAGCCTGGTTTTAAATGTCAGTTTAGTCATGAAGCAATGAAACAATGTTGAAGATGTAGGGACATTGGAGGGAAATAAGTGAAGGCATTTTGAGGTCACTTCAAGCCCGACTTGTGTGAAACAGGGGCAGATAGAACATAAAAATACACTATAGAAATGCATCATGCTTCATCGGGTGAAGATAACGGCAAGTTTGCCCCAAATCTGTAGGGGGGTCGTTCGTGGTAGCGAGAGTGAGAGTGTTGTCCATTGGTGCTCTGTATGTAACAGATATAGAAGGCGAATGTGTGGATATGGTCATCAAGTCTGGCACAATCAAAAGATGTTACGAATGTTTTCCTTGATTTATTAATTGTGTTGTTAGTACTTGGCATGTTTTGAAGATTGAAATGACGAAGAAATTTTGTTCTGCTATCTAAACACCTTAATCCTTCGTTACCCCTTTGAGCCTTGTTTATTTTCTTTCATACCCCTCTTTCGGAAGCAGTAGTAAAGATCAGAAACACAAGCGTGAAAGATAAGTAAAGGTAAAGGAGAAAAGAAAAGAACGAAAATGGAGAGAAGAAAAATGAAAAGAAAAAAAAGAAAAAAAAGGAAAAAAAAGAGAAAGAAAAAAATGAAAAGAAAAAAATGAAAAGAAAAAAAAGAAGAAAAACAACAAAAAGAGAAAAAGAAAGCAAAAAAGAGAAAGAAAAGAAAGAGAAAAGAAAAAATCACAACAACAAAGTAATTCCTAAGTCATGAACTACGTTCGACCTGATTCCTTTTAAGGATACGTAGGCAGCCTCACGGTTCGGTCTCTTCAAAATAAAAATCCAAAAGTCCCCAAGTAAGAAACTGGGGCAGACGTTGTGGTTGTTGTAAGAAATCTGATTCCGAAAGTTGTAATTTTGAACCTACGAGAATTGTTTTGAGCCTTTGATATCCTTTCTTTTTAACCATATCCAAAAGCCCACGTTATGGTCCAAAGAAAGACCATCCGATCAGTCTTCGAGAAATGCCAAGTCAAGCAAGGAGAGGTAATTCATATTAGGGGCAACACTCTGGTCCAAGCAGAAAAATAATGAAAATGAGAGAGTCTTATTGGTGAAAACCCTCACGGGCACCGTAGAGCGACGAGAGCTAAGATAAATCCAAAAATGAGAGAGTCTTATTGGTGAAAACCCTCGCGGGCACCGTAAGGCAACAGTAAGATGAGAGAAAGAAGAGAATGAGAGAGGATTGATGATGAAAACCCTTCGGGTACTACAAGTCGAATAAGGATTGTGAATCAGATTGGATAATCAGAGCATTGAAGTTCTTTCATGGTTTATGGGTATAACAGGAGTTCAACATCAGACTTTCTCAACAGAATAGGCCACAGGTGCACGTCATGGTCATTATAGTTGGTATCCACATCTGATAGGTTTTTACTTTGTAGTTTTCTTGTAAGGAATCACATCTTTCCTTTGTCCTTTACTCTGTTCCTTTTGTCTTGTTTACTTCTTCTTCCTGAGTCTGTTTGGTCAAAATAAATGAGAAATAACTTCAAAATTTACCACCATCTTTCCAATTGCACAAAATAGGATCTGGCCAGCACATCCGTGTCATAAGTCAAGAAAGAACAACAAGCGCACTGAGTTGGTAACAATCAACATCCTTTGGGGTCCATAAGAAATACAAAGGTTTGGTATATATCAATCCGTGAACAGTGCAATAGATGGAGGGTATAGGGTGAATGGATCGAAGGTATTTTATGTGATAAGATTGACAAAGAAAGTGGTTAACCAGTGACAAGCAAGGCCTTCCAAGCAGAAATCAAAGTTATCATGACAAGTGAAGGAGCAATACACCTCAAGGCCAATGTTAGTGGGTTAAGTCAGGAAAGAACAGAATGCACATTGAGTGGACGGTAATTAACATGCTTTGGGATTCATGTGAAACACAAAGGTTGGTAAATGTCAGTTCATGAGCAATGCAACAGATAAAGTGAATTGGGTCTGAATGAAAAATGGGTATTTTCTGTGATAAGGATGACAGAGAAAGTGGTTAGTCCATAAGCAAGCAAGGTCCTCGAGCGGAAATCAGTTATCATGAGAAGTGAAGGAGCAATTTCTCTCAAAATCAAGGCCACAAACTAACCACCACATTTTAAACTGATAAAATTTTTCTTTGATTAAAACAGGGGCAGGAAATTTTAGTTGTTTCGGAGAAACCCTCCGCAGAGAAAGGCAGTCATCAAATAGGTTTGATTTTTGATTTTCCGGACCCTCCTATAAAATGGGACCTAGTTTAAATGTCGAAACAATCATAAGTAGCATAAATGTACCCAAGGAATATAAGTTGGTTTCAAAGTTTGCATGTTTAAGATAGGATGTAATTAGGAGTTTTGAGGACCCTCCTGGATAATGGGATGTAGCCTTAAGACCCTCTTATATAACAAGATTTAGCTGAAGTCACACCATTAGAAGATATAACTCAGATTTAAAATTGTCGTTTAGGTAAGAATTGTTAGGACCCCCTAGATAATGGGACCTAGCTTTCAAATTCTTAGTAATATTTGGTAATATGAATCAGTTTAACACTCACATATGTTCCCAGCCACCAAACTGGGGCAGAAAATTTTCTTTGTTTTTTGTCTATTTCGTTAAAGTTAGGAGCCCGCCTGGATAGCAGGGAATACATTCAAGTCAGCAGTCAGGAGCCCGCCTGGAGAGCAGGGAATAAATTCAAGTCAGCAGTTAGGAGCTCGCTTGGAGAGCAGGGAATACATTCAAGTCAGCAGTCAGGAGCTTGCCTGGAGAGCAGGGAATACATTTAAGTCAACAGTCAGGAGCCCGCCTGGAGAGCAGGGAATACATTTCAAGTGAGCAATCAAGAGCCCACCTGGAGAACAAGGGAGTACAATTCAAGTTTTAGCTTTCAAGTTCTTATTGATATTTGGTAACATGATTTAGTTTTACACTCACATCTATGCCCAGCTACCAAATTGGGGCAGAAAATTTTCTTTGTTTTGTCTATTTTGTTGAAATCAGGAGCCCTCCTGGAAAGCAGGGAATACATTTCAAGTCATGCAGTCAGGAGCCCGCCTGGAGATCAGGGAATACATTTCAAGTTAGCAGTCAGGAGCCCGCCTGGAGAGCAGAGAATACATTCAAGTTAGCAGTCAGGAGCCCGCATGGAGAGCAAGGAATACATTTCAAGTCAGCAATAAGGAGCCCACCTAGAGAACAAGGGAGAACAATTCAAGTTTTAGCTTTCAAGTTCTTATTGATATTTTGTAACATGATTTAGTTTTACACTCACATCTGTGCCAACTACCAAACTGGGGCAGAAAAGTTTCTTTGTTTTGTCTATTTTGTTGAAATCAGGAGCCCGCCTGGAAAGCAGGGAATACATTCATGTTCAGAAGTCAAGAGCCCGCCTGGAGAGTAGGGAATACATTTCAAGTGATGCAGTCAGAAGCCCGCCTAGAGAGCAGGGAATACATTTCAAGTCAGTAGTTAGGAGTCCATCTAAAGAGCAGGGAATAAATTTCATGACAGCAATCAGGAGCCCACTTAGAGAGCAGGGAATACATTTCAAGTCAGCAGTCAGGAGCCCGCCTGGAGAGCAGGGAATACATTTCAAGTTTAGCCATCAGGAGCCCGCCTGGAGAGCAGGGAGTACAATTCAAGTCAGCGGTCAGGAGCCCGCCTAGAGAACAAGGGAGTATAACTCAAGTTTTAGCTTTCAAGTACTTATTGGTATTTGGTAATGTGATTCGTTTTACACTTACATATGTGCCCAGATACCCAAATTGGGGCAGAAAATTTTCGTTGTTTTTGTCTATTTTGTTGAAATCAGGAGCCCGCTTGGAGAGCAGGGAATACATTTCAAGTTCAGCAGTCAGGAGCCCACCTAGAGTGTAGGGAATAAATTTCAGGTTTAGTAGTCAGGAGCCCGCCTGGAGAGCAGGGAATACATTTCAAGTTAGCAGTCAGGCGCCCACCTGGAGAGCACGGGAATACTGTTCAAGTTTTTGGCAATCAGGTGTCCACCTGAAGATAAGGAAAAGCATCTCAGATTGCAATTCAAGTCAACAACCAAAGAATCTCATGGCAAGAATGCGAGTCAACAGTCCGAGGTGATCAACAGAAGTTAGTCACAATAAAGAAAAAGAGAGAAAGGCAAGAAGTGAATCCAAATACAGAAGTTGATGGAAGATATGAACTTCTTAAGACATGGTGGAAGTCACAAGCACTACATGTCTGGTCTTGATCCAAAAACTGAAGAAGAACGAGCTAGCACATGCAGCTAACAAGCGCCAAGGTTCAAATCTAAAGTCTGCATGAAGAACCATTCAAGACTCAAGATCAAGCTCCAGAAGACTTATAGATAGGAATCTTGTAACTCATAGTTGAAAGGCCTAGTTAGTCTTTTTCAGTTGATCTTTGATGTAATAACAGGAACCGCGGATCGGAACCTTGGCGGAATGGCACCTCGACCGGATCTCCACCTCGGCATACTCCGTCATCTCACTCATCTCTGAACTACACGTGGCCTGATTCCTTTATAGCCAAGGATATATAGGTAGCTCAGATACCAGGGCTTGGTCACATTCCCCTCTCTCTTAGTTTAGTCCCTCCAAATAAGGGTCGGGTCAAAAACCTGTCTAGTCAGTCTTTGTCTGAAAACTCTGTGTGTTTCCAGTCAAAGAACGGCAGTTGTAGACATGTGATTTTTGACCCTCCCCAAGATTTTTCATATTTTAGCGTGTAAATATTTAATTTAGGCATAATATAGATATTTTAAGTAATTGTGACTCTTTTAATTTATTTTATTACAAGAAAACAAAAATCACAAAAATATGTTCATTAATGTTTTGTAGTCATTTTTAATCTTAAAAAATATTTAAAAAAATTCAAAAATAGTATCGTATTTTTATTTTAATATGACATTTGAAAATACCAAAAATAGGTTTGCTTTAATGGTTAGTTTTATTTTAGTAATTATTTGAATAGTAGGACTAATTAATAAATGGTACAGTATTTTTAATCTCGTTCGCAGGGAAAGAATAAAGCTTGGGCTCTAGCAACCCATTTTTAGGCCTAATTTTGGACCTAACCCATAATGCTCAAGCCCAAAATTCCGAGGCCCATACCCCTTACCCTAAAAACTCTACAACTATCTAGACCTAGACTTTACGATATAAGAAGAAGATAACGAAAATCTGAAAAAAAGGGAGAACGCTGAAAGGAAGAAAAGCTGCGCAGCGTTTTCACAACGAAGGACCCTTCCACTGGTCGTCTTTCCATCGGAACCCCAGTGATATCTTCAGCCATTTTTGAACCAAGGAAATCCAGGTGCCATTTTTCGAAAAAGGAAAGGCTGAAGATCTTCATCTTCCTCATGAAGACATAAGACCAACCCTAGCACCTTAAGACCAAAAAGATCCATCCACACCATGTAAAAATGCCAAAACTCCTCCACTCTTTCACGCTGTCACAATTGCCGACGAACCAGTCGTTCCCTCATCACAGAACTCGTCGGAAAACCATCAAACCCCATTAGATCGAGCACACATATAGTCACGCACACGAACAGAGTGAGAGAACGAGTGTAAGTCAGGTTTGAGATTTTAGAAAGTCGAAAATCAGTACAAAAAATGTTTCGTCTTCCCCGTCCTTGATTTGATTCTTAGTTTCCAAAACTTGTATGTTTCACTGAAGTCTGGAGTCATTTGTGAGTTTGAGTCGTGTGGAGGTTGTCGTACGATTGGTTCCGGTCTAATGGTTATCGCTATCCATTTTTTTCGTCGAGTTCGAGATACTGAAACTCGACATTGCTGTAAACAAATTAGAGTTTGTTCTTATTAGCCGAAGAGCAACTCGTGACATATTTTCTTTGTGGTTCATCTGTGAGTATTCTCGATACATTTTCCTTGCATCAGTTTTTTTTTCTCGCTTTAACTTCTTGCCGTGTAAGTAGTAGTAATATATTTGTTATCTTTTTGTAAGTTTATGTCCTCAAGTCTTGTTTGCTTATCACTAGATTATTAGTTGTTTTGCCATTTATTATTAGATTATTAGATTAAGGAGCTTCTCAGATTCTTGTTGATAAATCAATTTGTTGTATACATGTGATGACCAATTACGAATGTTGAATGTTGGATGCTTTGTCGAATTAAGTGATAGAAGCTGGTGGATAAGAAATTCGGGGATACATTTTATGTGACCCGATTATAACAACTCCGAATAATAAAACCCTTTGAAACAATTTGAGGCGTGTTGTGCCAAACAAAACCTAAAAATGCACGGCCCTCATGTCATTGATTTTGCATATTTTAATCCTTAGAAATCGAGGCGTGCCATTTAGTTGAATTTCCATGGCCCTCGCAAACTTGAAAACACGTAGTTGCTTTGGGCGCGTAATTTAAATTACTTTCCTAAACTCGGGTGTGCATTTCGTGTGACCCAAATCCAAATCTTAGCAACGTTAAATAAAATGTGTCTCGGACTGCAGGTGCATTTCATGTGGCGTGGTCCAAACACGTGCTTTAGATGATGTTGAAATCTTCCTTAAAATAATTAAAAGCGGTTTAAAGCTAAAATGCACGTAGGTCGAAAAGTGTTTTTAAAATCAGTAATTGAGCCAAAAATAACAGTTGAGCGACCGTGCTAGAACCACGGAACTCGGGAATGCCTGACACCTTCTCCCGGATTAATAGAATTCCTTACCCGGATTTTTGGTTCCCGGACTGTAAACAGAGTCAATCTTTTCCTTGATTCGGGAGTGGAACCAGTGACTTGGGACACTATAAATCTCACAAGTGGCGACTCTGAATCTTTTAATAAATAAATCTTGTTTCGATTGTCTTTTAATTGGAAAAACTCCCTTATATACACCTTTCCGGGGGTGTAAGTAAAAAGGAAGTGTGACACACCTGCTTAACTTCCTGTGCTTAAACTAACAATGTTAGATGCATTTGCTTGTAGACAATAGTAAAACAACGAGGAAGATGTGCCAAACAACCCGACCGAGGTGATCCCTCCCGGGGAGGAAAAGGAAAACAAGTTAAACTCACTCCTCGACATAAACTGAAAACAAGGAAACAAGTTGTTATAGATGACCAATCGGGGAGTGAGTACGTACCCTCTCAAGGACTCTCTTCTAACTCAGGGCCAACTCTTGCAGTTCCAACTTCACATACTGCCCAAGCCCCACAACGTGTACCTTCTTAGTCGTTTGATGGCTCAGCAGCAGGAAACGATGAATACTCCACCTCCCCCATAACTTCAGTATCTGGGGAGAGTGTAGAAGGTGGGACTAATAGTGATAATGAGGTACCAGATAGTGGTGTTCCCCAGGTTGGGGGTGTTGAACGAACTAGAAAACCTGAAGTTTGGGAATATCGATTTGTCAGCCAGGTGGTGTTCCACAAGTTTAGGGAATGGTAGCCGTCACAGAAGTTAATTCTTGAGAGAAGCTTCATTGACAAAGACCTTGTACCCCTACACCCTAATATGCATAGACAGTTCAGGCTCGAGCGGGTTGGGAGTTCTTTAAAGACATTTGTTTGAAGGTGAATGAGCATATGGTGAAGGAATTTTACAGCAATATGGCCCATATCTTAAAGGTCACTAAGGTGACCAAAGAGAGAAACAAAAATGTGGTATTCACCGGGAGGGCGCTGAATGAATACTTGGGGTTCATTGATGAAGATGAGTCCCTTTACAATGAAAAGTTAGAAATGGGCGAGGAGGTTCGTCCGTGGTTAGCTTCATACCTGGCAATCCCGGGTACGGTTCCAAAATGGTTACAAGTAGGGGCCAAAATACTTCGGAAAACTTTCAACTTCGAGGCTAGAGGGTGGTTGACCTTTGTGTGCTGTCGGCTCGACCCAACTACCCATGATCAGACTATTCCACTTACCCAGGCAGTTCTTATTGCTTCTATTATGGCAAGCTATCCTATCAATATGGGCAATGTGATATCTCGCACTATTTCTGCAGTGGGGGTTGAGCATGACCGGAACTACCCTTTTCCCAGCACCCTCACTATGTATTTCCGGGACTTGGAGGTGGAGAAGAGACCGTTTGACGTCAAGGTCAAACATGTGGCTCCGTTCTCCTGGTATAGTTTGAAGGGGTCAGACAACCCCAAGGACAAAAATTACAAGCCGCTTATTTCTACCCCAGCTGGCCAATCTGAAGAGCTAGTTATGGTAGAGTCTTCTGTTGAGCCCTCCACAGATCCTTCTACCATGCCTACTGCCACAACTATTGATGATTTGCCTCCAGGACCCTCCTCTTCTACTGGCCCCGGTACTTCAGCTGCCATGGGGGTTCCTTCTTCCCGGACTCATCCTTTCACGGCCCATCAATTGAGCCGTACACTAGCCAGTTGTAACAACTGGATGACAACTGTGACATCCAAGTTGTCTACATTGTCTGCTACAATTGAGGCCCACTCAGCACCTTCCACTGCTTAGATTTCTTAGTCCATTGAGGATATACTGAAGAAGCTCCTGAACAATTAGGAGAAGATTATGAGGACTCAAGATGCCTTGACTAAGGCGGTGGATTCACATGTCAAGGCTTTGAGGGAGCTTTCCAAGGAGCACAAGAAGATGAGGAAGTCAAGGGCTTCCAAGGAGTAATTGAGAGTGCTAAGGACTGATGTAGACAAGATATTGGCGAACCAGATTCCTTTAGACTTGCTATTCGGGGATCCAGCCCCAGCAATAGTACCAGTGCCACAGCCACAACAGGAGTAAGAGCAGGCACCCAGGCCTCCAAGGAAGAAGAGGAAGCTCCCCAATTCAGTTGGTGCAGTTATTGAGATAGCAAACCCACAAGAGACCCCCTCCAGTGATGCACCTATCATCCAGCCGGTCCAGGAGCATGCCCCAGTCCCAGCAGCTGAGCAGCAGGAGATCAGGAACCGGTCTAAGGTTCTCGTACATATAGAGGACTTGGGGACCACTGATGATCCCATGCAGACGGACCAGACCTAGGGAGCTCCTATATCCTTTACTTTGTTTTTGATGCTTATTTGATAGTTGGCATTGGGGACAATGCCAGCTTTTATTCGTGGGGGTGCGCCCTACTTTTATCTAGATGACTGTATATATAGATTCTTAGTTTATGTTTTTGTTGATATTTTTTATTTTGGGCTGTATATAACTTTACATTTCTATATGTATTCATCCCCGTTGTATATTCTACTCCCCTATTGTATATATTCATTATATTTTCTATTTTTGCAAAAAAGTTTCGTTTTTAGCTTTATAGTTAGGCTCGCAACCTCTTGTTTTGTTTTTGACGCCTCCAATATGACCTTGGTTTTCTTAATGCCACGGTTCTTTCCAAGGGTGGAGTATTGTGCGAACCGGGTGGCTCTTCCAAATTATAGATGGCGTGACTACCTTCTTAAGGGTTTGAGTCCGTTTCTTTGATTTTTATTTTGTTTATGATAGTCGTAGTTAAAGGTACCTCAAGCAAAGCTTCACTTGGGCCTAGAACATTTGCCTTTGATCCCATGGTCAAAGACATAATGTTGTGTTCATGATGATCAAAGTCGTGGCTTTGAGACTCTTGCGTTGACCAAACAATCATTATGTGGTTTTTTCGAACCATTGTGTGCTTGAATCATAACTAAGGTCGTGGTTGCCCTGGACTCGATGTCTTTAGCAATCCCCTAGCGTGTGTGGTGAGGAAGCGAAATGTGAATGAAGTCCCGAGCCAATGGTCTAGAACTTGCCCTGATGTTTGATGAGGCAAAATCCTAGGTGAAATTTAACTTGAGAAATGATTATAGGATCTCCTTGATCCAAATGTTAAATTGAACAATTCCATAACCTACCAATGAGATGATCCCTAGTTAACCCTTTTGAGCCTTAAACCTTTTTCTTTCAAGAACCAATGCTACAAATGTATACCCGTTCTAAATGATTACCCTCTCTTGGCACCCAAATCTTCCCTTGAGTAATGGAAAATATCTAAGTTGGGGGGGGGGACAAGAAAGGAAGCGAAGCGGTAAAAAGGTACAAAACCAAAAGAAAAGGAAGACAATAAAAAAGCAAGAAAAGAAAAAGACAAAAAGAAAGTCCAATGTGAACAAGAATAAAAAAAATAAAAAAAATAAGGGGGACTCAATGAAAAAAAGAAGTTAAAAAGGTGTGTGGAAAAAGTAGAAAAAGGAGAAATGTTTTGAATTGTATAACAAAGAGTGACAATGTGTCCTTCTAACCCCTTGTAATGAAGTGAAATACTCAAAAGAGTCAAGAGAGTTGTGCCAAAATGAATCAAAAGAAATGCTTAAGGGATGATTGAACCCACTTGAATAAAAATATGTCCTACCCTTACCTAAAAGCCTTCACAATGACTCCACAAAAGCCATATTTGATCTCGAGTTGAAGGGAGCTTACATTAGTGGATACTTACATAAAGGGCAAGCATATGGTACTTAGAGCCGAACTTGTGACCTTCTTCTTAAGAGAGATGAGCGAAATTCGTATTGTGGGAGTTTAAGTTCCAGAATGACCAAAGTAAGTAAAAAGCTCTTTGATGAAATGTGTCAACTCTTGATGCTCTTGTATCACACTTGATCCATAGTTTTCAAAGTTTTAAATGTGTTAATGATGCATTCGTATTGAGGGAAATTGTTAGTCCCAATTGATGCTTGTTGAGGTTCTTTCAGGATAGCTGGAATTACTTGGACGTTCCTTTAAGGGGTGAGTTTTATTTTGTTTGCTTGAGGACAAACAAAGGCTTAAGTTTGGGAGATTTGATAACTTAGGATTTTTACGTATTTATGCCCCTACTTTCCTATGCTTTGAGTATAAATTGATACAAAATAGTCCCAAAATGCTCACAAGTTGTGCTCGATTGCAGGTTTGATTGACAAAGTGACGAAATGTCAAAGATCGGCTCAAAAAGAAGTGAAACCTGCTCAAAGTTTGGTGCGGACCGCATAATAGTGACCGCGGCCGCACTAGGAGGTTCATAGACATGACATATTCAGGCTTAAAGACACGCAGCCAAGGTAGGATTTTTGCAGTCCGCGGTGAAGCTTCGCGGCCGCACTCCTACTTTGTGCGGTCCGCATTCATAAGGTTCAAAGAAAGGCACTTTTGATCACGCGCTCTGCGGTCACGACTGCGCGGACCACACCAGTTGCCATCGCGGCCGCGGTACACTTCCACGTGGTCCACATCCCCTAGTTCAAGTTATCACACAGTTGAAGTCCAAAAGCCAGTGCGGCCGCGGTCCATTTTGTAATGCCCGCACTGACCCCGCATGGGTATTTTTGTCCAGGTTTTCCAGCCTAGTATAAATAGAACATTTTACCATTATTAGGGTCAGTTCTTATCTGGGGAACTTGATATGAAAGTTGCGCTTGGTGTTGTAGCCATTTTTGGCATATTTTGCTTCCCATTAACAATAGATTATTGTAGTTTCTTCTTAGTAATTAATTAATATGTTTCGTTCTTCATATATTTCTTCAGTTTTTTTCTTAATTATGTGTAGCTAAACCCATTAGCTAGGGTTGTGGCTCAACCCTAGTGTGGGTAATTGATGGGTGTTGCCATCTAGGGTTAGATTGATATTGGGTGTTTGTTATTTGGGTTGATTTTATGTTTTTATTCAAAAATAGGTGGTTGCAAACGCTGATTAAAGCTTAGTGGGTTTAACTCTTCTTGAGAAAGAGAGTCTTTGACCCCAAAATTGACTCAACAAGAGATTGGGATGGACCCATGAGAAATGGTAGTCCCAATTAACGGGTTAAATCTCGAGAGAGTAATCACCCTACTTGAACCCTAGTTGCTTGTTCTCATTGGCCTATCAAATTGGTCTCTCGAGAGTCAATTGGGAAAAATCACTCTCTCTACTGAGAGGTGTGAGAGTGGATGCAATTGTGCAACGGGTTTAGCATAATCCTCAAATGTGTCAATCTATCCCTAGTAACATCTACCCGTCAATTAGCCACCTAGGTGATGCTATGACCCTAGTGCTCTTCTTCCCATTAATTACAACTTAGCAATATTCTCCTTGCATAATTTAGCTTTAATCCTTAGTTTTATAATAGTGGTTATAAATACAAAAACTCAAGAAATGTTTGAAGTGACATTAGAAGCACAACCACAACTCTAGGCTAGACAGAAAATACAACTCCACTACTATCTCCCTGTGGAAATTCGATCCCGGACCTCTATTCGGGTAACAGCTATTGCGACCCGCTCTTCCTACCATAGTGTAGTGTCGAGTCGGCAGCGATCAACTACTACTGTTGTTTTGTGGAAAGGTTTTCATCGATTGCAACCCCTATGGATAGGTTGACCCAGAAGGGTGCTCCATTTCAGTGGACAGAGGAGTGTGAGGCGAGCTTTCAGAAGCTCAAGATAGCTTTGACTATAGCCCCAGTTCTGATATTGCCTACAGGTTCAGGGTCTTATATAGTCTATTGTGATGCCTCAAGGGTTGGCCTCGGAGCAGTGTTGATGAAGGACGGTAGGGTGATTGCCTACGCGTCCAGACAGTTGAAGATACATGAGAAGAACTACCATGTTCACGACCTTGAGTTAGCTACCTTTGTTCATGCCCTAAAGATTTGGCGCCATTATTTATACGGGGTTCCCTGTGAGATTTATACTGACCATCGGAGCTTGTAGCATTTGTTCAAGCAAAAAGGATCTAAATTTGCGCTTGATGAGGTGGTTAGAGTTGCTGAAGGATTATAACATCACTATTTGTATCACCCGGGAAAGGCTAATGTAGTGGCTAACGTCTTGAGTCACCGGGCAGAGAGTTTGGAGAGTTTGGCATATTTAACAGCATTAGAGAGGCCTATGGCGATGGATGTTCAGGCCTTATCCAGTCAGTTTGTGAGATTGGATCTTTCGGAGCCAAGTCAGGTTCTAGCTTGTGTGGTTTCTTGGCCTTCCTTATTTGATCATATCAGGGAGCGGCAGTATGATGACCCTCATTTGCTTGACCTCAATGACAAGGTTCAGCACGGTGATGCCAGATATATGACTATTGGAGACGATGGGGTATTGAGGATGCAGGGTCGGATTTGTGTACCCAATGTTGATGGGCTTCGAGAGTTGATTCTAGAGGAGGCCCATAGTTCGCAGTATTCTATCCATTCGGGTGCCGCAAAGATGTATCAGTATTTGAGGCATCACTATTGGTGGAGGCGGATGAAGAAAGATATAGTTGAATTTGTAGCTAGGTTCCTCAACTGTCAGCAAGTGAAGTATGAGCACCAGAGACCGGGTGGGTTGCTTCAGCAAATAGAGATTTAGGAGTGGAAGTGGGAGCGGATCACCATGGACTTTGTAGTTGGACTCCCATGGACCTTGAAAAAGTTTGATGCTATTTGGGTGATTGTGGATCGGCTGACCAAGTCCGCCCATTTCATTCCTATATGTACTACTTATTCTTTAGAGCGGTTGGCGGAGATTTATATTCAGGAGATTGTTTGTCTGTATGGTATTCCAATTTCCATTATTTGAGACAGGGGTACTCAGTTCACATTACGATTTTAGAGGGCCGTTCAGCGTGAGCTGGGCACTCGGGTAGAGTTGAGTACAACATTTCACCCTTAGACGAACGAACAGTCCAAGCGCAATATTCAGTTTCTTGAGGATATGTTCCGTGCGTGTGTGATTGAGTTTGGAGGTTCTTGGGATCAGTTCTTTCTATTAGAGGAGTATTCTTACAACAACAACTATCAGTCCAGCATTCAGATAGCACCGTATGAGGCTTTATATGGTAAGTGATGTAGATATCCGGTGGGTTGGTTTGAGCCGGGTGAGGCTAGACTATTGGGCACAGACTTGGTTCAGGATGCTTTGGAGAAGGTTAAGGTGATTCAGGATAGACTCTGTACAGCCTAGTCCAGACAGAAGAGCTATGTGGACCACAAGGTTCGTGATGTTTCCTATATGGTTAAAGAGCGGGTTCTGCTTCGGGTTTCGGCTATGAAAGGCGTTATGAGGTTTGGGAAGAAAGGGAAGTTGAGTCCGAGGTTTATTGGCCCTTTTGAGATATTTAGGCGTGTTGGAGAGGTTGCTTATGAGCTTGCCTTATGTCCCAACTTGGCAGGAGTTCACCCAGTATTTCATGTTTCGATGCTCCGGAGGTATCACAGTGATCCGTCGCACGTGTTGGATTTCAGTTCAGTCAAGTTGGACAATGATCTATCCTATATTGAGGAGCCAATGGCTATATTGGATAGGCAGGTCAGAAAGTTGAGGTCAAAGAACATTGCTTCAGTAAATGTTCAGTGGCGGGGTCAGCTAGTCGAGAAGGCGACCTGGGAGACTGAGCATGATATGTGCAACTGTTATCCTCATCTTTTCACTACTTCAGGTATGTCTCTATTCTCGTTCGAGGATGAACGAATGTTTAAGTATGGGAGGATTTGACGACTCGGCCGGTCGTCTTAAGAATTAACGTCCCTATCTCCTATTAACTACTTTCCCCAAGTTTATTCTTGCTAATTTGATTTGTCAGGATATTCGATTTTGAGTTTTGTAGAGTTTTGGGATGCTTAGCCCCCAATTGAGAGCTTAAGTTTTGGAAAGTTGTTCGTATTCGGAACAGCGTAAAGACGACATCGGAATGGAAATCTGATGGTTCCGTTAGCCCCGTTAGGTGATTTCGAGGTTAGGAGCGTGATCGGAATGTGTTTTGGAGGTCCGTAGCTAATTTAGGCTTGAAATGCCGAAAGTTGAAATTTTGGAAGTTTCCAGTTCGATAGTAAGATCTTGATCCGAGGGTCGGAATGGAATTCTGAGAGTGGCAGTAGTTTTGTTATGTCATTTTTGATGTGCGTGCAGAGTTTCAGGTCATTCGGACGAGGTTTGGTAGACCTTTTGATCGAAAATGTGTTTTTAGAGTTTTTGGAATTTTTAAGCTTGAATTCGATGAAAAGTAGGTGTTTGATGTTGTTTATGGTGTTTCGAAGGTTGGAACAAGTTTTAATGATGTTATGGGATATATTCGTAGGTTTGGTTGAGGTCCCGGGGGCCTCGGGTGTGTTTCGGATGCTCAACGGGTCATTTTGAGTTGTTAAAAAGTTGCAGAAATTTAGGTTTAGGTGTTGCAAACATTTCTTCATCGCGATCGCAACCTCCTTTGCGTGTTCGCGTAGTGTAATTCCGGAAGGGTCCCAATTCCTTCTTCGCGATCGGATTACTTGACTCGTGATCGCATAGTACTGCCCTTTCCTCTTTCACGTTCGCATCTCCCTCTTCGCGTTCGCGTAGTAGAAACATGATCCGGTGGCTCAATATCCCAATTTCTTCTTCGCGTTCGCGTGTCTTCAACCGCGATCGCGTAAGGCCATCTTTTCCTCTTACGCGATCACGTGCTTCTTGTCGCATTTGCGTAGGCCATTTTCTGGAGCCCTTCACTTTTACTCTTCGCGATCGCATATGATTTCTCGCGATCGTGATTCACAATATACCTGGGCAGAATTTAAAACCCAAAATTGAGGGTTTCAACCATAATTCGTATTTTTGACTTGGGAGCTCGTAAGATCATGATTTTTGAGAGGATTTTCACCTGGGTAACTTGGGTAATTGATTCTTACTTGGTTTAGACTAAATTCAATGAATCTTCACTTAAATTCATCTTTTAATTTAGGAAATTTTGGTTGAAATTTGGGAAAAATTGGATAAACTTCATAGGCCGAATTATTCAGTTTTGATTGGGTTTTTGACATCCGATTTGAGAGATTCTTACATTAATAGACTCGTGTGAGTGTGGGAATTTTGAAAATATAAATTTCACCAGATTCCAAGACATGGGCCCGATGGGCGTTTTGGTCATTTTACATAATTTCGCATATTAGCTTAGAATTTAATGGTAGAATCACCTTATTGAAGTATTATTTACATTATTAAATGGAATTGAATAGATTTGGGCCATTTGAAGTCGGATACTCGTGGCAAGAACGTGGTTTCTAGTTGATTTTGAGCCGGTTCGAGGTAAGTGGATTGTCTAACCTTATATGGGGGACCTCCCCCTTAGGATTTGGTATGTTTGGTAGCTGAATTGCCTTGTGCATGAGGTGACGAGCGCGTACTTGTGCAAATTGTTGGAAATCCTGTTTTTCTTACGGTATTCATTAGCATGTCTTATTTTTCCTGCTTTATTATACTTGTAAAGTTAGTATGTTTTTAGTTAGAAAAGCATGTTTAGTTGACGTAGATTGTCTATTTGCTTATATTGCCTTGGTTGCATTATGTGGAGCATGTTAGGCTAGAATTACTTGTTGTTTTTTATATGAAATTCCATTAATGAATATCTTCTTGCTGCTGGTTGCGAATTTACATTGGGACTACGGATGTGGGATTTCGGTAGCCCCCCCTTGTCTGTTTACTTTGGGACTACGGGTTAGATACCCGGTAGATCCCCTGCACAATTATATGAAACTATGGGAATGCACCCGGTAGATTCCCCCAATACTGGGTATTTACATTTGGGACTACGGATCGGATTTTGGTAGATCCCCGCGCATTGATAGTTGGACTACAGGACGGGATCCTGGGAGATCCTTCGGATATATACATATGATGGACTATGGGACGGTATTATAGGAGATCCACTGGGTAGTTGTAATTGGGACTACAAGATGGTATCCTAGAAGGTGCCCAGATGATATTTACTGACTTGAGCTGTATTTCTTCCGTGATTTGTGGTCTTTGTGCTAGTTGTTATTGTTCCTTCCATTGTATGATATTTTCTTACTATTGAACTTAATTATACTGCTTTATTTTATACTGTTCAACCTTATCTTTTATTTAACCTTAGTAGGGCCCTGACCTTCCTCGTCACTACCCGACCGAGGTTAGGCTTGGCACTCACTGAGTACCATTGTGTTGTACTCATGCCCTTTCTGCGCATGTTTTTCATGTGCAGATCCATGTAACTCTGCATAGGCTTACCATCCTTGAGGTGGGGAGAGCTTTCGGAGACTTCGATTTACATCTACCGCATCCGCAGACCGAAGAGTCTCTATCTTTACTCTATCTTGTAGTGTTAGACCTTCTATCATACTGTTGATGTAGACATTTCAGAGTTAGAGCATATTACTATATTTCTTTCAGCTTGTGTTCCCGTGAGTTTCCGGGTTTTGGGATAATGATGTAGAAGTTTGAGATGTTGTGCTGTATATGCCGAGTGGCATCCTATATACTGCTTTCACTTGGTTATTCTTAGCTTTTAATTTACCTTTCCGCAAGTTTATATTTACTTTCCGCATTGTTAGGCTTACCTAGTCATAGAGACTAGGTGCCATCATGACAGTTCACGGAGGGCGAACTGGGGTCATGATAGTAATGTTGTAGCCGATGCCTTGAGCTGGAAAGCTGAGCTTGCTGCAATCACTTCAACAATAAGGGACATTCGTGAGGCTATAAAAGAATGCATGCAATATGATCCAACAGCCAAATAACTTATCGAGTTAGCCAACCAGGGTAATACGAGACGTTTTTGGGTCGAAGACAGCCTACTGCTTACCACAGGTCGGCGGGTCAACGTGCCTAAGTTTGGAGACATTAGACGGTAGATCATAAGGGAGAGTCATGAGATCATGTGGGCTGGTCATCCAGGCCAACGTTGTACTAGGGCCTTGGTTGAGTCGGTCTACTATTGGCCACGCATTCGAGATGATGTAGAGTTCTATCTGCAGAGTGTCCATTGGAAAGCGTGATTATGGACTTTATATCTTGCCTACCGAAGTCCGGCGGTTATGGTACTATTATGGTGGTTGTGGATAGATTTTCTAAATATGCCACCTTTATGCCCGCCTCACCAGGTTGCACTGCTAAGGAAGCCGCGAAGCTATTCTTTAAGAAAGTGGTGAAGTAATGGGGCTTACCAAGGCATATCATCAGTGATCGAGACCCTTGTTTTACTGGAAACTTTTGGAAAAGGTTATTCGACATACTTGGCACGGAAATGCACTTTTCCACTAGTTTCCACCCACAGACAGATGGACAAATGGAATGGGTCAATGTTTTACTAGAATGCTACTTGAGGCATTATGTAAGCGCGCATCAGAGAGATTGGGCAAGGCTCCTAGATATCGCACAGTTCTCTTATAACTTGCAGCGGAGTGAGTCCACGGGTCGGACACCATTTGAGCTAGCCACGGGCTAACAGCCACAAACTCCACTTTCATTACCAGTTGCGTTTGAGGGAAAGCGTTTGGGGGCTTATCATATGGCCAAAGGATGGGAGGAGCAGCTTGACACTGCTAAGTCCTACTTGGATAAGGCAGCTCAGAAGATGAAGAAGTTTGCGGACCATAAACGGCGTCCCATAGACTATAGAATTGGGGACATGGTCATGGTGAAGTTTAACCCAAGACTGTTCAAGGCACTACGGGGCATGCATCAGAATTTGATTCGCAAGTATGAGGGGCCATTTAAGATCGTCTCCAAGGTAGTCAAGATCTCATACAAGCTTTACATGCCATTGTATCTTAAGATCTACCCTGTCTTCTATGCCAGCATGCTTAAGCCATGTCATGAAGATAAGGATGATCCGAGTAGGGGTCAATCAAGTCGAGCGCTTATGACTATTACCGCCTCGCATGATCGGGAGATTGAGGCTATTATGGATTACCAGGCCAGGTGAAAACAAGGGCAAAAAGCCACTACTATGTTCCTCGTCCATTGGAAAGGGCAATCACCGGAGGAGGCCACGTGGGAATGATATGAAGACTTGTGGCAATTCAAAGATAAGATCCGAGAGTTTATGCAACAGCATTGCGCCGCGGTCGTGACAATATTAGGTGGGGGAGAGTGTGATGAACCGCCATGTCATCATGCCACATAGGCGATATTTGGCATATATTAATGTCACATGGAAGCTTACATAAGAGGAAGGCTAGCATTTGTGAGAAGGTTCTAGAAAAATATGGATATTTCCTTAAGAAGACCCTAGATCTTTATGGATTTGCTAGGAAAGTCTTTGGAATCTTCTAGGCTTGTAGAAAATTCTAGAGAAAGAACTTACTTGTAAATATTAAGGACTTGTGAAAAAAATTATTATTTACACACTAGCCCCTAGGTGATTAGTATAAAAAAAGGGCATTCATTTGTAATACATCAAGCAAAACAATCAAGTTCTCTCCAATACAAAGCTTCTCTTAATAATTCTCTTGTGTTCTTTCTACAATTCTCTTTGTAATTTTGAGTGTAGTGAGGCTGACTTGGCATAGCAAGAACGTGAGTAAATTGTGCAAGATCGTGAGCAGGTTGTCAAATGCCGCACGTGTACTTAGTTAACCACTAAGGACGTGACAAAAGGGTGTTAAATATATGTTATGTACATCTAAAATATAATATTTTACCTATATAAGTAGTGTAATTTTCCGACAAAGGGTGGTCAACTGACCGCCCTAACCCAAGTGTGCCTTCACCCTTGTACGGACCCGTTACCCACATCCATACTAATGTCGTGTCGACATAGGTGCGGCACCTGAACTGCCGTGTCGGAGCAACTTAGCTCGATGGAAAATAATGAAAATCACTCTGATCAGCTACTGGGGTTCAGCAATTCCTAAGGTCCGTTTTTTGCCTTCATTAATAAAATTTTGCTACTTTATTAAAAACAAAGTCAGCAATTCCTAAGGTGCTCAATAGACTTGAATTAGGTATATGAAATGTACTTTTCGAGTAGAGTGCTAACTCGACAAAACAAAATCAAAGGAAGAGGAGAGAAGAAAAAAACAACAGTATCAAACATTTATGGTCAAGAAAATTCATTAGAGAAAGCCAACAATTTCAATTAAGCAGCAAAACTTAATGCAACTACAGTACTAAAAGCAAGGATTTGTATTTCTGGCGTTTCTTCATGTACTGGATAAGCTAATTTATACAAAAACAATTTTAATCTTTTCAGATAGAGAAATGAAAATAGGTTTTTTTTTCTTACCAACCTTTTCTTTTTGGGAAAATTCTCGAGGAAACGCGCAACCGCTATCCTTCGAGTGTGCACTAGGTAATGCTTATTGTGCAATAGCTCGCAAACCATATATGATAAGTGACATGCACTAGGCAAGCCCGATGCGATGAACTCTGACTGCTGAGGCTGTTAGTAAGGATAATCCATCCAAGTATCTCATTCGAGAAACCACTCATACAACCAACTCAGTCAACACTTCCGATGCCTAAGGTAGAAAAATGTTTTTTTAAGTTAAAAGAACATGTCCAATCCTTGCTTAATTCTAATTTTAAAAAAAAGGATTAATAGGACTCTCTTTCTCTTATTATATAACTAGTCTTTCTATACGTACATTGCACGTAAATTTCATATCATTTTTTAGAATATATATATATTAAAAATTAGTTAATGCATATATATATATTTGAAAATATTTAATTTAATTTAATTATAAATTATAATTTAAATGATCAAAAACTAGCATTCTCATGTAATTTTAAGATCTTTTATGAATAACGTCCAAAAATATACTCTTGGATCAACTCTATTTCTGTTCTTCTAGCTGTTTGTGATTTTTTCCATATCCTTCATCAATACTAATATCAATTGGCTTGGCATAATTGTCATTTCATGGTTAATTGCTCTTTTCTGCAATTCAAGCCTCACTATATCTTTTTTAATATACTAGTCTAAGTGTATATGCGTGTTACACGTGTAACACTCTTCAAATATATAAAAATTTCAAGACACACTAAATAAAAAAATTAATTCTTATAATCTTAAATTATACTTATATTACGGATTTATACCCTTGTGATTGATTTTGAGTTAATTCTCTATTAATATACAATTCAATATACAATTAGAGGAATATTAATAATTTTAATGTTATCAATTATTAAAAGTAAGTATAATTAAATACTAGTTAAGTAAAAAAATAAAGAAAACAAATAAAACAAAAATAGGGGGACACGACTAAAAGCCCATAAAGGGCTGTTGGTACTCAAAAAGGATTTAGAATCCTAATACGACAACAGAAAACCCTCTGGCGAAAAATCAAAACATCTCACGAACAAGGAAATAGAGGATGCGTTGATTACACACGAAGGCCACGAAAAGATTTTAGGGTTCTTTACAAATCACTAATTCTTGAACTCAAGTGTAAAAAATTATCTATTGTTGATTATCCTACACTAATAATAGGTAAAAATTGAATAATTAATTCCCTCCTTACTCTGTATCAACAGTAAGTTCCATGTTTAGGTGTGAAACGTTAAAATTAATTCAAATGCACTGGTTGTTGTAGAATCAATTGTTTGACGGGTATAAATTGAACTGGGGCCTACGTATTGGCTCAAGTAGTTTTGAGGTGAGTTAATATAACCCTTTACTAAAGTAGTTCAACTCACAAAAGCACGCATGAAAGGTGTTTGATAAATTTCTTAAAAGAGTATATATTTAATTAATTGGAGCGAGTGAGTACCTATAAAGTTAGAATTATTCTAACAAAAGTTTAGATGATTTATTATGATATGTGCATAAATTTTCAGATTTTTGTGTTATTCTTATATTTCATTTTCATGTTGAAAATTTATGAAAGGAGCAAGAATCTTTAGAAATACTTTTAAATGTTTATTTCATTCTAATGACATGCTTTACAATTAAGGATACCAGCATGAATATGTATATGATGTTTTAAAAAAAGATTTAGACTTGAAAAATCACAAGAAGATGTTTTAGAAAGAAATGATTTTTGGGAGTATCTTTTATTCTGAAAAGGGATCATTGTCCATGCCGAGGGTCCTGACCAAGGCGTTGTATTCATGAAACTACTTGTGACAAAGTAGTGAGAACATGAGCCGAGGGTCTCATTGCTGAGAATTTACTTAGCGATGCTAAGGTATGATATATGAGGATTGAGAACCATGAAGCGAGTGAAGCCTCGTTGATTGGGCCTATTCGATCAGGTTGGGATCGAACTCGTGCCGATCACACGGTGACTAAGATAGAAATAGGTCAGGATAGTTGGAACTCCCAAAGTATAAAGTGAACTATTTTGTTATATGAAAGAAAAAGAAAAGAATTTCTTAGAATATTCATAAACCGCTATTGTCACGACCCCAAACCACCCCGGACGTGATGGTGCCTATCGCAATACTAGGCCAGCTGATTCGACATTTATAACACAAAAGGGGTCTTTTTCTTAATTCATTTACTAATCTGATATTACCGCAAATCTTTTGTATAAACATTTCAAAATAAGCGGAAACAAATATGCAAAACATCAAATACTGCCCGATCTCGGTGTCACTAGTCAGGAGCCATTAAAATACAATATGATACTATCTACTCAATACAAGATGAGTATGATCAAAACA
The DNA here is from genome assembly GCF_000393655.2 of Nicotiana sylvestris. Taxonomy (NCBI): domain Eukaryota; kingdom Viridiplantae; phylum Streptophyta; class Magnoliopsida; order Solanales; family Solanaceae; genus Nicotiana; species Nicotiana sylvestris. Next base: position 7,887,975 of record NC_091059.1, read on the forward strand.
AATACAAAAATATAGGAAGGAGAAAGGTAGTGCTGAGGACGCCATGCAGCTCCGGAAATGTTCTGAAAGAATGAAACAGCTCTCACTCGAATAATGTGGCACCTGGATCTGCACACAAGGTGCAGGGAGTAACGTGAGTACGCCAACTCAGTAAGTAACAATTATAAATAAAGGTTGAGTTGAATGACGACCATTTAAAATTATATACATATCATCACATAAAAACATCTGTGGGAATAACAAGATCAAATCAGTAATTGAATTCTGAACATCTAGTAAAAACTCCTATTTCAATGAAAGTCGTTAAAATATTTGTTTAATATTTTCAATGGAGGCTCAGTATAAAAAAGAGTGAAAATAGTATTTTCGTAAAACAAGCTCATCAGGCAAAGCATCATTCATATATATAGCCCCTCGGGCAAAGTATCACTCATATATATATATCCCCTCGGGCAAGCCTCTCAGTCGTGACTCATCTATCATCAATCCGCACTCACGCTCAATAGATATCTTATAATAACCACTGCGTCGTGCATGCCAATCCATATATATATATATACATAACGCTGCAGCATGAATCCCGATCCATAATTATCCTCACAATCCGGCCCTCGGCCTCACTCCCTCATCAGCCTCACAAGCCACTCGGGCATCTTAGTGCAACCTCAGGGAACTCATCCCAAAACACTTTCATATAATAAAATAGAGTGATGAACAAGATTAAACAATGAACAGGTATAAACCATGAATGAGGATAATTCTTTCTATATTAAAAAAAGTGAGGATAACAGTAAAATACCTCTAAGGGTCCAAACAGTACGGCACAAGGCCCCACACATGACATTCGGCCCAAGTTAAGATAATCATTTCTAGAACACCTAGTTATCATATAAAGTTTATCAAAATATGCAACTCTACAGTTTTCATGTGACAGACCAAGTCAAAATCCCTACGGGTGCACTCCCACACGCACGTCACCTAGCATGTGCGTCACCTCATTCTCCAAAATAGTACGAAATTTCGGGGTTTCAAACCCTCAGGTCTAGATTGACAATCGTTACTTACCTCGAACAGGATGAAAATATACTCCGCAATCCCTTGCCTCTTGGCTCGGCCACAAATCGCTCCGAATCTATCAAAAATCAGAATCATATCATCAATACATGCCGAAGGAACAAAGCCCACACAAAAATTATCAAATTAAATAAAAATTCCCGAAATTGGCCAAACCGGACCCCCGACCCATATCTCAGAATCCCGTAAAAATTACAAACCTAGAATCCTTATCCTCTCACGAGTCTATACATACCAAAATAATCAAAATCGGACCTTAAATGGGCCCTCAAATCCCCAATTTAAGCTCTCCAATTTCAAGCCCTATTTTCCCAATTTCTTCCCTAATTTTCCCACTAATATCATGATTAAACCATGTAATAATCATCATAAACACAAGATACAAGGCCCAAGTAGCTTACCTCACTGAAAACACCTGATTCCCTCTTGTAATCACAACCCCAAGCTCCAACTGGTCCAAAAATGGTGAAGAAATGGCAAAAATTCGCAAAGATGGCCTTTTATACTTTCTGCCCACTGATTTTCGCATCTGTGGTCCCTGCGGGACCTCTTCTGCGGTCAAACCAACCGCATCTGGCGGTTTTTACTTATCCGGCCATAACCCCATCTGCGACCTAATACTCGCACCTACGGTCACGCAGGTGCGCTCTTCCTCTCACAGTTGCGGGTCCTGGCCTCCCTGGCCTTAACGGCTTCTGCGGACTTACTCACGTTCCTGCGACCTTGCACCTACGGTCCCCAATCCATAGGTGCGGATATGACAGAAGCATCAAAATCTGCTGCATCAACTTAAATGCAAATCCTTCCGTCAACCAACCAAATTCAACCCGAGGCCCTCGGGACCTCAACCGAACATGCCAAAAAGTCACGTATTACCATTCAAACTTATTCCAACCTTAGAAACACTCAAAACAACATCAAAACACCAAATCACCCTCCGATTCAAGCCTAAGGATTTCCAAACTTCCGAATTCCGCAAACGATGCAAAAACCTATCAAACCTCATCCGATAGACCCGAAATTTTGCACACACGTCAAAAATGACACAACTGACCTACTCCAATTTCTAGAATTCCATTCCGATCCCGATATCAATATTTCCATTGATGACCGGAAAATGCCAAATTTTCATTTTCGCCAATTCAAGCTTAAATCTACCATGGACCTCAAAATTATCTTCCGAACATGCTCATAAGTCCAAAATCACCTAATGAAGCTATCCAAACCATCAGAATTCACATACTAGACCTTATACTCATAAGTCAACATCCAGTTGACTTTTTCCAACTTAAGCTTCTAAATAAGAGACTAAGTGTCTCATTCCATTAGAAAGGCCACTCCGAACCCGAACCAACCAACACAATACGATGAAATATAGCTGAACAACACATAAAGTAGCAGAAATAGGGAATTGGGGCTATAACTCATAAAACAACCGGCTGGGTTGTTACATCCTCCCCCTCTTAAACAAACATTAGTCCTCGAACGATTCAAGAAACATACCTGAAACCTCAAATAGGTGTGGATATCAGCTCCAAATTTTTGGCTCGCTCTCTCAGGTGGCCTCCTGCACGGGCTGACCTCTCCACTGCACTTTCACTGAAGCTATATCCTTTGATCTCAACTTTCGGACCTTCCGCTCCAAGATAGCCACTGGCTCCACATCATATTCAAATCACCATCTAACTGAACCGTGCTGAAATCCAAAACATGAGACAGATTGCCAATATACTTCTGGAGCATAGAGACATGAAATACCGAATGCACACTCGACAAGCTAGGTAGCAAAGCAAGCTCATAAGCCACCTCCCCAATCTTTTGAAGCACCTCAAAAGGTCCAATGAACCGATGACTCAATTTACCCTTCTTCCTAAATCTCATAACGCCCTTCATGGGTGACACCTTCAGTAAAACCTTCTCCCCAACCATGCAAGACACATCACGAACCTTCCTGTCAGCATAACTCTTTTGTCTTTACTACGCTGTACGAAGCCTCTCCTGAATCACTTTCACCTTGTCCAAAGCATCTTGTACCAAGTCTGTACCCAAAAGCCTAGCCTCGACGGGATCAAGCCAACCTACTGGAGATCAACACTGTCTCCCATACAAAGCCTCATATGGAGCCATCTGAATTCTCGACTATTATCTGTTGTTATATACAAACTCCGCGAGCGGTAGAAACTGGTCCCATAACCCACAAAATCAATGACACAAGCGCGCAACATGTCCTCCAATATATGAATAGTGCGCGCAGACTGCCTGTCCGTCTGAGGGTGAAAAGTTGTGCTCATCTTAACCTGAGTACCCAACTCTCGCTGCACGACCCCCAAAAACTGCAAAGTGAACTGAGTACCTCTATATGAAATGATGGAAAATAGGACACCATGCAGGCGAACAATCTCTCGGATATAAATCTATGCAAACCGCTATGAAGAATAGGTAGCACACACTTGAATGAAGTGCGCGGACTTGGTCAGCCGATCCATAATCACCTAAATAGCATCGAACTTCTTCAAAGTCTGTAGGAGTCCAACTACAAAATCAATGGTGATTCGCTCCCACTTCCACTCTGGAATATCTATCCGCTGAAGCAAGCCACCCGGTCTCCGATGCTCATATTTAACCTGCTGATAGTTGTGACACCGAGCTACAAATCCCACTATGTCTTTCTTCATTCTCTTCTACCAGTAGTGCTGTCTCAAATCCTGATACATCTTCGTGGCACCCGGATGGATGGAATACCGCGAACTATGAGCCTCCTCTAGAATCAACTCCCAAAGCCCATCTACATTGGGCACACATATTTGACCCTGCATCCTCAATATGCCATCATTACCAATAGTCATATCTCTGGCATTGTCGTGCTGAACTCTGTCCTTGAGGACAAGCAAATGAGGATCATTATACTGGCGCTCTCTGATGTGATCAAACGAGAAAGACCGGGAAACCACACTAGCTACGATCCGACTTGGCTCCAAGATGTCCAACCTCACGAGCCGATTGGCTAAGGCCTGAACATCGACTGCAAGAGGTCTCTCATCAACATGAATATATGCCAAACTGCCCATGCTCACTATCTTCATACTCAAGCCATCGGCCACTACACTGGCCTTTCCCGGATGGTACAAGATAGTGATATGATAATCCTTTAGTAGCTCCAACCATCTCCACTTCCTCGAATTGAGATTCTTCTACTTGAACAAGTGCTGGACGCTACGATGATCAGTAAACAACTCATAAACCACACTATAGAGATAATGCCTCTAAATATTCAATGCGTGAACAATAGCAGCCAATTCCAAATCATGAACATGGTAGTTATTCTCATGGGGCTTCAACTAACGAGAAGCATAAGCAATCACTCTCCCCTCCTACATCAACACACACCCAATACCAACTCTAGAAGTATCACAATATACTGTATATGAACCTGAAGCTGATGGAAAAAATAACACTAGAGTTATGGTCAAGGCAGTTTTGAGCTTCTAGAAGCTCACCTCATACTCATCCAACCACATGAAAGGTGCATCATTTGAGTAAACTTGGTCAAAAGTGATGCTATTGAAGAAAATATCTGAACGAACCAGTAGTAATAACCCGCCAAACCTAGAAAGCTACGAATCTATGTGGCTGAGAATGGTCTGGGTCAACTCTGAATCACTTCTATCTTCTTCGGATCAACCTGAATACCCTTACTAGAGACACCACGTGCCCTAAGAAAGCCACTGAACTGAGCAAAAACCCACACTTGGAGAACTTTGCATAGAACTTCTCCTCCCTCAACCGCTGCAATACCACTCTCAAATGCTTCGTATGCTCCTCCTGACTATGTGAATATACCACAATGTCAATGAATACAATAACAAACGAGTCGAGATAAGGCCTAAAAACGTTGTTCATCAAATGCATGAACACTATTGGGGAATTAGTCAGCCCCAAAAACATCATAAGGAACTCATAATGACCATATCGGGTCCTGTAAGCCATCTTAAGAATATCTAAGTCCGTGATCTTCAACTGGTGATACCCTGGCCGAAGATCAATCTTGGAGAGCACCCTTGCTCCTTAAAGCTGGTCAAATAAATCAATAATACGATGCAAATGATACTTTTTCTTGATTGTAACTTTGTTCAACTGCCTGTAATCAATGCACATCCTCATCATGCCATCCTTCTTCTTCACAAATAAAATATGCGCACCCCAAGGCGACATACTAGGCCGAACAAACCCCTTATCAATGAGTTATTGAAGTTGCTTCTTCAACTCCTTCAACTCTGTCGGTGACATACGATACGATGGAATAGAAATGGGTTGAGTTCCTGGCACTAAATCAATACAAAAATTAATATCCCTATCCGGGGGAATGCATGGTAGATCTACAGGAAACACATCTAGAAAGTCTCTCACTACTGGGACTGAATCAATGAAAGGAGCCTCTACGTTGACATCCCTCATGAAGGCCAAATAGGAAAGACAACCCTTTCCAACCATCCGCTGGTCCTTCAAAAATAAAATCACCCTAATGGAAACAAAGTTAGTCGAACCTCGCTACTCAATCCATGGCACACCCGGCATAGCCAAGATCACTATCTTTGCATGCAGTCCAAAATAGCACGACACGGAAATAGAAAATCCATGCCTAATATCACATCAAAATCCACCATAAAAAGCAACAGAAGGTCAAGTCAGGTCTCCAAACCCTCAATAGTCACCACACATGACCGATACACGCGATCCACAATAATAGTATCTCCGACCGAAGTAGATACACTAACAGACGAAACAAGACACTCACAGGGTGTATTCAAATAGTGAGAAAAATGTGATGACACATATGAAAAAGTGGAACCAGGATCAAATAACACAGAGGCATCTCTGTGGCATACTGAGAAAAACATGTAATCACAACATCTGAAGCAATAACATCTGGTCTGGCTGGGAGTGAATAGAAACGGATCTGACCACCACCAGATTGACCTCCTTCTCTAGGGAAACCCTTAGCTGACTGACCCCCACCCAACTGGCTAGGCGGGTGGTGAAGTAACTGGAGCTAAAGTCGAGGGATGACTCCTCTGCTGAGATGGACCCCCAGGAATACAAGGACACTGTCTCCTCATATGCCCAAACTCTCCACATTCGTAAAAACTCCCTGGTGTGGGGGACGAGGACTGAAGGGGACCCCTAGCAGTAGGTTGACCAGTTGAAGGACCTGGCATGGAAGAGCACTAAACTGATGGAGCACGGGATGAACTTTGGGTTGGAAGGGCACTAAGCGATTAATGGCCCTAATGAGAACTGTGAAAGCCATGGACTGATAATGCCCCACGATGAACTGAGCGAGATGACTAAGCATGTATTAATGGACGGCCTCTGCCATGCTGAAACTGACCTCTCAAAGGAATACCACCAAAACTACCATATCCCCGAGGCCTCTTGTCCTCCCTCTCTTCTCACTTTTGGCGGTGAACTGACTCAATCTCTCGGGAAATATCAACAACCTGCTAAAAGTAGCACCTGACAACCTCTCTCTGGTTATGAGAATCCGAAGCTGATATGTGAGGCAATCCATAAACCTCCTGATCCTCTCTCTATCTGTAGGAACCAACCAAATAGCATGCTAACCCCGAGAACCTCATCTTACATTGCGTCGCAATCATATTATTCCTGACGCAACTACCTGAACTACCTGCGAAACTTCTCCCTGGGAGATTGTGGCACATACTTCTCCAAAAAGAGAGCAGAGAACTGCTTTCAGGTAAGGGGTGTTGCACCGACAATCTTACACCTCTTATAAGCCTCCAACCAAGTAAAGGCATCTCTAGAAAGCTAAAAAGTAGTAAAGGTGACCCCACTAGTCTCCAGAATACCCAATGTACGGAGAATACTCTAACACTTGTTCAAGAAACCCTGGGCATCCTTGCCTTCTACACCACTAAAAGTTGGAGGCTGAAGTCTACCAAACCACTCCAATTGACGCTGATCATCATCAGGCAAAACTGGTACCATATAATCCTCAGCATATGCAACCGGCTGGGCTGGTGGTGTCTCCAGTGTCTGCAATCCCTAAATAACCTGCTCGGGTGTGCGGGTGGTGGGAATCTAAGTGCCTCCCTGGCCTGAAAGGTGGATGCTGTAGTAGAAACTGCGACTGCTTGAGCAAGACTAGTGCACGCGGTCAAGATCAGAGCTAAGGTCTCCCGAAGACCTGAAATAACAATAGGTACAGTCGGTGCCTGAGCTGGTCCTGCTGGAGAATCTGCAACTAGGACCTGATCGTGAACTGGGTCACCTAGTGGATTTGCAGGTGCAGCCTTAGCTATTGTGCAGGCTACACCCGTGCCCCTACCATGGCCTTGACCGTGACCTCAACCTCTAGTGGACCCAACTGGTGGTACTGGTGGTCGTCCGTCTTGTCCGGTAGTATGTGTCCTCACCATCTGTGAGAGAATAGAATAACAAAAGTTTAGTTACGAGAGTCAATAGATTTACATGACAGGAATTCAAGAATTGATTTCCTAAAGGTTCTACAGCCTCTCGAAGACATGTACAGACTTCTCCGTACCAATCCGCAAGACTCTACTAAACTAGCTCACGACTAGTGAGACCTATGTTCCCTAGGCTCTGATACCAACTTGTCACGCCCCAAACCACCCCGATCGTGATGGCGCCTATTGCAGTACTAGGCCAGCCGACTCGAAATATATAATTCAAAAATGGTCTTTTTCTTAATTCATTTACTAATCAGATATTATCGCAAATCTTTCGTTTAAACATTTCAAAACAAGAGGAAACAAATATGCAAAACATCAAACAATGCCAAATCCCAATGTCACTATCCATGATCCACTAAAATACAATCTGATACTGTCTAGTCAATACAAGATGAGTCTAATAAAAACAAATACTAAAAGATAGGAAGAAGAAAGGCAGGGTTGCTGACTCCATGTAGCTACCTTGCTAACTTTGGAAATTCTCTGAAAGAAAGAAATAGCTCTCACTCGGATGCTCTGGCACCTGGATCTGCACACAAGGTGCAGGAGTAACGTGAGTACGCCAACTCATTAAGTAATAATTATAATTAAATCCTTAGTGCAGTGACGAGCATTTAAAATTATATACATATCATCACATAAAAACCTCTGTGAGAATAACAAGATCAAATCAATAATTAAATTCTAAACATTAAGTAAAAACTTCAATTTCAATGAAAGTCATTAAAACATTTGTTCAACATTTTTAATGGAGGCTTAGTATAAAGAAGAGTGAAAACAATATTTTCATAAAACAAGCCCCTCAGTCAAAGTGTCACTCTTAGATATTGCCCCTTGGGCAAGCCTCTTAGTCACTCGTGACACATTTATCATTAATCAGCACTCACACTTAATAGATATTTTATAATAACCGCTACGGCGTGAAGCCCGATCCATAAATATATAGTCTACTGCGCTCACTGGGGGTGTGCAGACTCCGGAAGGGCTCCTATAGCCCAAGCGTTATATCGCTGCAACGTGCAACCTGATCCAACATATCTCTACGGCGTGCATCCCGATCCATATGTATAAACATAATGACGACGTGCAGCCCGATCCATAACTATCCTCACAATCTGGCCCTCTGCCTCACTCACTCATCAGCCTCACAAGCCACTCGGGCATCTCAGTGCAAATTCAAGGAACTCAGCCCAGAACTCTTTCATATATTAAAATTGAGTGATGAAAGAGATTAAACAATAAATAGCTATAAACTATGACTAAGGATAATGCTTTCTATAAAAAACAATGTGAGGATAATAGTAAAATACCAATGAGGGTCCAAACAGTACGACACAAGGTCCCACACATGGCATTAAGACCAAGTTAATAGAATCATTTCTAAAACACCTAGTTATCATATAGAGTTTATCATTATCGTCTCACGAGTCTATACATACCAATATCATCAAAATCAGACCTCATATGGCCCCTTAAATCCCCAATTTAAGCTCTCCAATTTCAAGCCCTAATCTCCCAAATTCTTTCCTAACTTTCCCACTAATATCATGATTAAACCAAGAAATAATCGTCATAAACACAAGATACAAGGCCCAAGTAGCATACCTTACTAAAAACACCTGATTTCCTCTTGAAATCACATCCCCCAAGCTCCAGCTGGTCCGAAAATGGTGAATAAATGGTAGAAATTCAAGAAGATTGCCTTTTATACTTTTTCCCAGCAATTTCCGCATCTGTGGTCCATTACTCGCTCCTGCGGGACCGCTTCTGCGGTCAAACCAACCGCATCTGCGGTTTTAACTTACCCGTCCATATCCGCATATACGGCCTAATACTCGCACCTGTGGTCACATAGGTGCGCTCCTCCTCTCATATCTGCGGGTCCTAGCGTCCTTGGCCTTAACCTCTTCTACTAACTCCATCACGCTCCTGTGACCCTGCATGTGCGGTCCCCAATCCGCAGGTGCGGATATGACAGAAGGAGCAAAAATCTGCTGCATCAACTTAAATGCAAATCCTTCCGTCAACCACCCAAATTCTACCCGAGGCCCTCGGGATATCAACCAAACATTCCAGCAAGTCACGTATCACCATTCAAACTTATTCCAACCTTTGGAACACTCGAAACAACATCAAAACACCAAATCACCCCCGGATTTAAACCTAAGAATTTCCAAACTTCTGAATTTTGCAAAGGATGCAAAAACCTATCAAACCTCATCCGATTGACCAGAAATTTTTACACACGTCAAAAATGTCACAACGGACCTACTCCAATTTTTGGAATTCCATTCCGACCCTGATATCAAGATTTCCACTACCGAACTGAAAATGCAAAATTTCCATTTTTGCCAATTGAAGCCTAAATCTACCATGAACCTCCAAATTACCTTCCGAACAAGCTTCTAAGTACAAAATCACCTGACGAAGCTATCCGAACCATCATAATTCACATCTAATACCTTCTACTTATAAGTCAACATCAGTTTGACATTTTCCAACTTAAGCTTCTAAATAAGAGACTAAGTGTCATATTCCACTCTAAGACCACTCCGAACCCGAACCAACCAAGATGATACGATAAAATATAGCTGAACAATATATAAAGAAGCAAAATATGGAAAAGATGTTGTAACTAATGAAACGACCGGCCGTGTTGTTAGATCTATTATGCAATTATTTCAGATTTGTACTTATAAGCCTTTTATTTTACATCCATTTATAATATTTGCTCGTAATGTAAATGTTATTAAAGTTTCATCCCATGTCATTTAGACTCACTGAGTACAATGGATAGTACTGACGTTATCTTTTGGGAATCTACGTTGGTTTGCGGTAAAACGTAGGAACCGGTTTTGCAGGAGAACAGGCTACGGTTAGGACTAGCCTCTCTTCCAGTGCTATTGGTGAGCTCCACTTTTGTTTGTAGTGTATTCCTTAGAGTCATCTTTACTTCGCTATTTCTTTGTTTACTTAGAGAACTGGCCATATCTCCTGTCCTGAGCACTGCATCAGTTTATCAGTAGAGGCTTCATTGACATAGGCGTTGGGTTAAGATTCAGATATTTTTATAATAACTTAGCAGTATTTCAGTGGTTACTACGAATAAAGTTTGGGAGTTAGTTTATTTTAGATATTTAAATTAATTAAAAGTATTTGATTAAAGTATTGCCTTGTTGCATATAAAGTTTGAAGATATAATAGATTTGATAAGCGCATATGGTTCGCCTGGTCATGTTTACTGATAGGGTGCCAATCACGGCTTGTTCAAAAAATGGATTATGACAACACGCTTGCCCCATCTTAATGAGTATATGATTTTTAAAAAGTCACATAAATATTTTATTATAAATTATTTGAGTTATGAAATAAAGATGGAAGTGTCACGACCCCAAATACTGGCCGTGATGGTGCCTATCACAGTACTAGGCAAGCCAACAACCCATAATCACATCCCATTTACCAATAACATTAAGCCATTTTTCTAATATAAGTTTTTAATGCGGAATCCGTTATAAGTATTAAAATGATAGAAATATGCAGAAAATCAACATAGCCACTACTACATAGCCCAATAAATCTGGTGTCATGAGTCTAGAGCCTCTAATACATAACTGAACATCTAGTACATCATGTCTAGGAAATGTGAAAATAAACTAGATAGAGAGCAGAGAACAGGGTTGCGGATGCCATGCAGCTACCTCGTAATCTCCGGTGAACACTGAATCAGCAGAAAGCCCTCACTCTGCCCCTCGGGCACTTGGATCTGCACACAAGGTGTTGGGAGTAACGTGAGTACACCAACTATGTAAGTAACTAAAGTAAATAAAGACTAAAGATAGTGATGAGCAGTTAAAACATATAACTGAAAATATCAACAAGATTATTGTTCAACTTTACAGTTTAAAACCAGTTTTCTAAGAGAGGCTTTGTTTAAAAGAAGAGTGAAACAGTGAAAACATCATAACAAGGACCCTCGGGCAAGGAATCACTCGGAATATGGCCTCTCGGTCACTCGGGACTCAACTCTCGTCACTTAGTACCCACTCTCAGCACCCGACTCATACATATACCTCATAATAATAGAAGTCATAGTAATTGTTGCGGTGTGTAGTCCGATCCATATATCGCTGTGATGTACAGCCCAATCCATATATTAGTCAACTGCGCTCACTGGGGGTGTGCAGACTCCGGAGGGGCTCCTACAGCCCAAGCGTTATATCGCTACAGCATGCAGCCCGATCCAATATATATATCGCTATGACGTGCAGCCCATTCCATATAAGTATCGTTGCGGCGTGAAGCCCAATCCATAATATATACATATAATATCCTCATAATTGGGTCCTCAACCTCTCTTAGTCATTAACCTCACAACCTCACATTTAGGAATAGAGTGATACAAGTAGTGTTAATCATTTAAACAGGTAAAAACATGACTGAGGATATGGTTTTTAACAAGTAAAGTGAGGAAAAACAGTCAAAATGCCCCTAAGGGTTCTACAGCTTGGCACAAGGTCCCAAAAATGGCATACAACCCATAATACAGTATAAAAGACTAGAATACGGAATAATATAAGATTTCCAAATCAAATACGTGGCTTAATAGTCCCTATGGGACGGACCAAGTCACAATCCCTACCAGTGCACGCCCACACGCTCGTCACCTAGCATGTGCGTCACCGCTTTTATCAAATCAAGTCAAATATCGGGGTTTTGTACCCTCAATTCCAGATTTACAATGGTTACTTACCTCGAACCGATGAAAATGTTACTTCGCGATGCCTTTGCCTATCGAATCGGCCTCCACTCGCGTTGAATCTATTCAAAATAAGAACGAATACGTCACAATATGCTAAGGGAACAAAGCCCAAGCGAAAAATACCAAAAATCCCGAAATTAGCAAAACCCGAGCTGTAGGCCCACTTCTTGAAACTCAGAAATTTTCACATCAACGGGTTCCTTATCTCCCCACGAGTTCATACATATCAAGAACACAACAATCGGAATTCAAATGGCCCTTCAAATGCTCAATTTAAGCCCTCTTAAACTCAAGCCCTAAACCTCCATTTTTAGTCCTTTAATTCCTTAAATTTCAGTCTCAATCCATGAAATATTATCATAGAAGTGTGTTTTAAGTCCAAAATCCTTACCTCAACGAAGTCCCTTTGATTTCTCTCTTCAAAATCGCCCAAAGCTCCCAATTCCAAGTTAAAAAATTTTTAAACCCTTCAAAAATCGCGAAAAAAGAAATATATACATTTTGCCCAGGCTTTTCGCATCTGCGACCCGTCCACCGCTTCCACGAACAAATTATCGCTTTTGCGGTTATTCACTTAAAGGGCTAATTCCACTTTTGTGGCCAACACTCCATACTTGCGCCTTCACCGGTGCGGTCAAACCTCCGCATCTGCGGTTTCTACTGCTCCCTCCAAACTCCGCTCCTGCGCCTCCTGCTCCGCATGTGCAACACCGCACATGCGGTCCCCAAACCGCAGGTGCGAAAACACCTAAAGCAGCAAAATCTGAAGCTGCAACCAACATCGAACTTCTCCGATAACCACTCGAAATCATACCAAGGCCCCCGGGACCTCAACCAAAAGCACAAACATGACCCAATACCTTATTCAAACTTGTTTCAATCATCAAAACACCTCAAACAACATCAAATCTACCAAATCACATTGAATTCAAGACTAAGTTTCTTAAATCTTCTAAAATACACTTTTGATCAAAAACCCAACCAAACTACGTCCGAATGACCTAAAATTTTACATACACATCCCAAATGACAAAAGGAAGCTACTGCAATTCTCGGAATTCCATTCCGCCCCTTATATCAAAATCTATCCTATCAACCGGAAATTACTAAAATATCAACTTCACCAATTCAATCCTAATTCTACTCCGGACCTTCGAAATCTATTCTGATTACACTCCTAAGTCATAAATCACCTCCTGAAGCTAACCTAACCATTAGAACTCACATCCGAGACCTATAACACATAAGTCAACATCTGGTTGATTTTTTTCAACTTAAACCTTCTTAAAAGAGACAAAGTGTCTTAAACTTCACCAAACTCCTTCCGGAATCAATCCGACCAACCCGATACCATAAAACACAGATAACGAAGCATAAAGAAGCAGAAATAGGGAAACAGAGCGGTAACTCATGAGACGACTGGCCGGGTCGTCACATCCTCCCCAACTTAAACAAACTTTCGTCCTCGAATGAGTCAAGAAACATACCTGAAGCCTCAAACAGGTGAGGATATCTGCTCCGCATCTCCCGCTCGGTCTCCCAGGTAGCCTCCTCCACGGGCCAACCTCTCCACTGCACTTTCATTGAAGGTAGGAATTGGGCTGGGTGATTTAAAATTGAAATTAAGTTGGATTAGGGGTGCAAATTAGGCTGAAATTGAAATGAAATCAGGCTAGATTTTAAATAGCCACTTTTCCCCATTTATTTTATAAAAAATAGCAAATTAAAATCTGTAAATAAATTGAAAGTACTATAATAATTTATAACATATAATTATTAATTTAAAAATACTTGACTTAATTTTATAAATATAAATGCAATCAAATCATGAATGAGCCTAATATTGCAATTACACGCAGTTGAGCTTTAAAATACCAAATAAATTTGTAAAAACATGAAAAAATTATTTGAGCTGTAGTTTAGCATAAATATGAGAATTCAACAAGTGAATCACCAAAAATGATAAAATAAGGCAATAAATTGATTTTAAAAGCCTTTAAAATTATGGAAAAATAATAAAAATATTTGTAAATACTTATATATGCATACATATGCTATTTTGAAAGTATTTTGCATATAAAAATATACAGGAAAAAATTGGGTATCAATAGCTGCCCCTCTTTACCCAGAAAGGATGAAAGAGTTGTCGGGTAAAGATATGATGGCCAACTTTGACCGAACGAAATGATTTTAAGAGGTTGACCGTGCTATAGTTCATGAGCTGCCTACATATCCCTGGTCTTACAGGAATCATGCCATATGTACTTCAGGATCCGTCGGCGGAATATGCTGATGGAGATTTTTCAAGACGGACGTGATATTCGGGTTGGGATGGATGGTTAAAGTCTAATAGGGTTGCGGGAACTGGAGCGGGATTGCTCCTACTGAGACAGCCGCTTCTCGCCGATTTATCTACAAATATGCAATACAAGTGTATATTGTGCGAAAATTTAAACGTGATGCAAGTTCCTGTCGGACCATAAATATTGTCTATGGACGGTTAGGATGACGTCCTCAGACCATGACGTCCTGCACCATTAAGCGTATGATAAGGGATTCGCAGGCCATGAAATGATGCTCTCAGGCTATGAGAATGATGCCTCCGAACTATGACGCCTTTGAATAATGATATGCAAAAGATAAAAGGGGTCCTCAGGACATGCCATGGCATTCTCGGGCTAAGAAAATGGTACCTCCGAACAATGATGCCTTTGGATAGGTTGGCGATCTTTTAGCCCATGAGATGCACAAGGTGGCGATCTTTTAGCCGATGTAAGATGTCAATGAAGCGACGATCTTTCGGCCGATGCAATATGTCAATGAAGCGGCGATCTTTTAGACGATGAAATATGTCAATGAAGTGGCGATCTTTCAGCTGATGCAAGGTGTAAATAAAGTGGCGATCATTCAGCCGATGTAAGATGTAAATAAAGTGGCGATATTTCAACCCATGAGATGCAGAAGGTGACGATCTTTCAGCCGATGCAAAATGTAAATGAAGTGGCGATATTTCAGCCGTTGCAAGATGTAAATAAAGTGGCAATATTTCAGCCATGCAAGATGTAAATGAAGTGGCGATCTTTCAACCGATGCAAGATGTAAATGAAGTGGCAATATTTCTGCCATGCAAGATATAAATAAAGTGGCGATATTTTAGCCATGCAAGATGTAAATGAAGTGGCGATCTTTCAGCCATGCAAGATGTAAATGATGTGGCGATTTTTCGGCCATGTAAGATGTAAATGAAGTGGCGATCTTTCAGCCATGAAGATGGAGGTAGAGCTTAACCTCGGAAAGAAGAATGGTAGCCTTATGCAATATAGGGAATGCAGATGGAGATAGAGCTTAGTCTCGGAAGGCAGAATGGTAGTCTTATGCAATGCAGGAAATGCAGATGAAGACAGAGCTTATTCTCAGAAGGTAGAATGGTAGCCTTATACAATGCAGGAAATGCAGATTGAGGTAGAGCTTAACCTCGGAAGGTAGAATGGTAGCATTATGCAATGTAGGAAATGCAGATGGAGGTAGAGCTTAACTTCAGAAGGCAGAATGGTAGCCTTATACAAGAAATAAAAAGTAGGTGGTAGTAGAGTTTTCTTAGCTGATATCTGATTTTGATATTGTGGTTGTTGGAAATATTGTGTGCATATAACAACTGTGAATAGGTGACAGTTTTGAGAGTTGTATTCTTGATTAGTGTGAGTGTATAGTATATTCGATGATTTTCCAACTCAGGTGCCTGCATCCAAAGAAATATTGTGAGTTTTGTAAAGGGGAAAGGTTAGTTCATATCCCCGCTAACTTTGCTTGACCTGCTCGGCTCTGTTTCGGTGATACTGTGCGTATCATTGGGGTAGAATTGCTAAACAAAGCAATTTTTGTAACAGACATGCATGATTTAGTAAAAATATAACATAAACATATAATCGAGAATAGTTTTCTTTAGATGAACCAATGCATGCGATGTGGTTCAAGACATTGCAACTTTTCTTGCTCCGGAATTTTGAGGGTCCTCCTCAAAATTCTGCCCCAGTTTACTAGGTTGCTGTTTCTGACGGCTGCTTGCGGTGACTGGCTGAAATTTACTTCAGAATTTTGAGGGTCCTTCTCAAAATTCTGCCCCAGTTTTCCATTGCGGGGGGAATGAAAATTTTATTGAATTTTGACCGAACCCATAGGGCTGCCTACGTATCCCTCTTAAACTGGAATCAGTTCAGGCGTAGTTCAAATTACATCATATAAGGAAAGCATAAAGGTTACACATAGTATCGCTTGACTGCATCTGAATTGATCGACTTTGGCCAAACTTCCCCGTCTATTTCTGCAAGTATAAGGGCTCCTCCTGTCAGAATCCGATGAACCATGTACGGACCCTACCCATTGTGAGAGAATTTCCCTTTGGCTTCATCTTGATGCGGAAAATTTTTCTTTAACACCAGTTGCCCCATTGTGAATTGTCTTGGCTTGACTCTTTTGTTGAAGGCTCTAGGCATTCTGTTCTGATAGAGCTGACCATGGCAAACTGCATTCATTCTCTTTCCGTCTATAAGAGTTAACTGCTCGTAACAGCTTTTCACCCATTCTGTGTCGTCGAGCTCTACTTCTTGTATGATCCTTAAGGAAGGAATTTCCACCTCGACGAGAATGACTGCCTCTGTACCATAAACCAGCATATAGGGGGTTGCCCCAGTTGATGTGCGGACTATGATGCGGTACCCTAATAAAGCAGATGATAACTTCTTGTGCCACTGTTTATGCTTCTGTATCATTTTCCTCAATGTCTTCATGATATTCTTATTGGCAACTTCTACGGCTCCATTCATCTGAGGTCTGTAGGCTGTAGAATTCTTGTGTTTGATCTTAAAGGTTTCACACATGGCTTTCATCAGGTCACTATTGAGGTTGGAACCATTATCAGTGACAATTGACTCCGGGATCCCGAACCGGCAAATGATACGGTCGCGGACGAAATCTGCCACGACTTTCTTAGTCACTTCTCTGTAAGATGCTGCTTCAACCCATTTGGTGAAATAATCAATTGCTACTAGGATAAACCTCTGCCCGTTTGATGCGGCAGGTTCGATCGGTCCGATAACATCCATTACCTAGGCGGCGAATGACTACGACGAGCTTGTTGCATTAAGCTCATTTGGAGGCAGCTTTATCATGTCTGCGTGTATCTAGCAGCGGTGGCACTTTCGAACATACTGGATGCTCTCTGTTTCCATAGTCATCCAAAAGTAACTAGCTCGGAGTATTTTCTTTGCTAAGATAAAACCATTCATATGTGGACCGTAGGTCCCTACATGAATTTCCTCTAATAGCATGGATGCTTCCTTTGCATTGACACACCTTAGTTATCCCAAATCATGAGTCCTCCTGTACATGATTCCTCCGCTGTGAAAGAAATTGATGGATAACCTCCGAAGCTTGTGCTTCTGAGTAGCGTTTGCGAGTTCTGGGTATTGTCCTTTTGCCAAGTATTCCTTGATATCATGAAACCAAGGCTTTCCGTTTGCTTCTTCTTCGATATGAGCACAGTAAGCTAGCTGATCATGGATCTTTACCGGAATGGGATCAATGAAATTCTTGTTTGGATGTTGTATCATGGATGATTGGGTAGCCAGTGCATTGACTAATTCATTCTGGACCCTGGGAACATGTTGGAATTCTATCTTTGTGAACCTCTTTTTCAACTCCTGTACATGATGCAGATAAGGGAGTATCTTGGAGTTCTTGATCATCGATTCTTCTCGGACCTGATGTATAAGCAAGTCCGAATCTCCAATTACTAGCAACTGTGGAATGTTCATGTCAATTGCCATCTTGAGCCCTAACATGCAGGCTTCATACTCGGCCATATTGTTGGTGTAAGGGAACCTGAGTTTGGCAAAAACTGGATAATGCTGACCGGTTTCTGATACTAGGACCGCTCCTATGCCAACTCCTTTAAAATTTGCTACTCCATCGAAAAACAGTCTCCAACCATCATAGGATTCTGCAATATCTTCTCCTATGAACGATACCTCTTCATCAGAAAAATATGTTTTCAGGGGTTCGTATTCTCTGTCCAAAGGATTTTTAGCAAGGTGATCTGCTAGTGCCTGTCCTTTGATTGCTTTCTGAGTCATGTAGACAATGTCAAATTCACTCAACAGGATTTGCCACTTGGCCAGCTTGCCAGTGGGCATGGGCTTCTGAAAGATGTACTTCAAGGGATCCATCCTTGATATGAGATATGTAGTATAGGCACAGAAATAGTGCCTCAACTTCTGAGTTACCCAAGTCAAAGCACAACAGGTGCGCTCTAACAGAGAATACCGAGCCTCGTACGGGGTGACCTTCTTACTGAGGTAATAGATGGCCTATTCCTTCCTTCCCGTTTCATCAAGCTTCCCCAAAACACAATTGATCGCTCCATCCAGTACTGCGAGGTAGAGCAATAGAGGTCTACTTGGCTCGGGCGGGATCAAAATTGATGGTGTTGATAGGTACTCCTTAATTTGGTCGAAGGCCTTTTGGTAGTCATCGGTCCATTTGGTAGAGGCATCCTTCTTCAACATCTTAAAGATTGGCTCATAGATAACTGTAGATTGTGCTATGAACCGGCTGATATAGTTAAGTCTCTCCAAGAAACTCATTGCGTCCTTCTTGTTTTTTGGTGGTGGGAGTTTTTGAATAGCTTTGACTTTTGATGGATCCAGTTCTATTCGTCGGTGACTTACAATGAACCCAAGTAGTTTTCCGGCATGAACCCCAAATTCGCATTTCGCGGGATTCTGTTTTAGATTGTACCTTCTCAGCCTATTGAAGAACTTTCTCAAATCTTCCATGTGATCAGTGGCTTTCTTGGACTTGATGATAACATCGCCTACATATACTTCGACCTCCTTGTGTATCATATCGTGGAAAATGGTGGTCATGGCCCTCATGTAGGTGGCCCCTGCATTTTTTAACCCAAATGGCATGATTTTGTAGCAGTACATCCCCCAAGCATAATGAAAGCCATTTTCTCAACATCTTCTTCATCCATCTAGATCTGATGATAACCAGCGAAACAATCTACAAATTATTGCAACTCGTGCTTGGCGCAATTGTCAATCAGGATGTGTATGTTTGGAAAAGGAAAGTCGTCCTTTAGACTGGCCTGATTGAGATCATGGCAGTCAACACAGACTTTGACCTTCCCATCCGTCTTCGGCACCAACACAATATTGGCTAACCATGTCGGATATTATACTACCCTGAGAACCTTAGCTTTGACCTACTTAGTGACTGCTTCTTTGATCTTCAGACTCATATCAGGCTTGAACTTTCTAAGCGTCTACTTTACCGATAGATATATCGGATCAGTTGGCAGTTTGTGGGCCACAATAGATGTGCTCAGACCAGTCATGTCATCATATGACCGGGCGAATATGTCCTCGTATTCTCTTAGAAATTCTGTGTACCCTTTCTTTTCTAACGGTGATAAGTGAACGCTGATTCGTGTTTCTTTGACATTTTCTTCATCTCCCAGGTTAACAATCTCAGTCTCGTCCAGGTTGGACTTCGGCCTGTTCTCAATGTTCTCGACTTCTTTAACAATCTCTTCTGGTATATCATCTTCCTCTGAATCTATGTCCGTTTATTGCATTGTCTCATTGCATGTCACAGCCATTGGTTCATCAAGATAGGTAATAGTAATACTGTATAAATAAAGTAACGAGAGAAAATAATAAGAGTAAGATTTGTAAGGTAACCGAAATGCTTTGATAAATTTCATAACTGTTTTGAACATTGGAAGATATTATTGCAAAAATTCAAAATGCGAAAGGAAATTCAACTAGTAAAAATAAAAGATAGTGCATGATGCTTTGTTCAGCCTTGCTACCCCGAGGCCTTCCGAGCTCTGGTAGTTCTGATGGTCCAATTATTGAGGCATGCTCCTCTGCCTACGGCCTGTATGGAAGGGCCTTCCTCCACCTCCTCCTCTAAGATGACACAACAACCTATGTTATCATCTTCTAGGAATAAGTTCCTCACTACTGCCAGTGCTTCCTCTTATTTCGACCCATAGATAACATTGACCGGTAGGAAAGTCTTCTCCAAATGTGGTATTGGCTGCTCCAGCAGGTAGTATGGACCGCGCCATGGTGGCGACCAGTTGTTGAATTCTTCCCAAGTGTACTCATATTCCAGACCAAGGTGGTGACATGTTTTTTCAGTTTGATAGGCATGACGATTCCTTGGAGGTTCTTGCCAAGTCCCTTGCCAGGTTTATATCCGCTACATTTCAATATACTTTCAATTTTGTTGGCCCACCATTTGTCTATGTCAACGGCATTGACTCGCTCGATGTGGTGATAGGTTTCCCCGCATATCTTTCTTCTTCCTCCGATCGCTGGGATGGTTTGGCAATTGTATATGAGATTACTACCATCGCCGTGAATGATCACCTCTTGGTGATTCAACTCAAACTTCACTGCCTGATGTAGTGTTGATGCTACAATCCCAGCGACATGAATCCACGACAGTCCCAACAACAAGTTGTAAGATGCCGGCACAACTATTACTTAGAAATCGACATTGAACCAAGTAGGCCCCATTTGCAAGCACAAACTAATTTCCCCAATAGTGGACCTTTGGGAACCGTCGAAAGCTTTTACATTAATGGACCCATCCTTGATCTCATGCAGCCCCTTTCCCAATGTTCTGAGTGTTACCAAAGGACAAATATTGAGACTGGACTCTCCATCAATCAGGATCCTAGTGATAAAATAATCTTTGCATTGCACGGTGATATGCAATGCTTTGTTGTGACTCAACCCTTCTGGTGGTAGCTCATCTTCATGAAAAGTGATCTTGTGACTTTCCAATACCTACCCTACCATGTTTGCCATTTCTCCTCCGGTGATGTTACTTGGACATATGCCTCACTCAGCACCTTCAACAAGCCATTTTTATGTGTATCGGAACTTTGCAGCAAAGCTAGGATAGAAATCTGTGTCGGTGTTTTGTTTAGCTGATCAATGACTGAGTATTACATGGTTTGTATCTTTCTCTAGAGATCATCTGTCCCGGTTTCAGTAATGGTCGGCCAACCAGAGGCCTGCTTACTCGACATAGTTAAATGCTCCGGAGTATAAACCCTGCCGGTACTTGTCATACCCTATGCCACAATTGTTTCCCCGAACATGGCTTTCCCTTTCCTTCTCACCTCGGCTGTGTAATCCCAAGGTATGGCATTTGTATGGAATGGTGTAACAGCCGACATTGCTACAGGAATTGACATGGGCACCTTTACTCCGAACGGAGCATGTACTTTGGAAGGTAACACAGCAACTTCAAATGGTACAGGTACATTTGCTGGAGATGCAAACTTGACCTCAATCGGTGCTGGCATTTTTGCCGAGGATGGTGCCTCAAACTCAAATGGTATGGACATGTTTACCTCGGCATTCCCAGAAGGCTGAATCTGGACTATTATTGGATTGAGGGTGACTATTGGCTTCTTTGGCTCGTCGCCTTCTGTGATCAAACCGATTGATCCCTTGGGGTCCCAATCATCCTCTATTTCAATCATGTGAACACTTCCACCCTTATAGTCTGGTAGAGGGTTATTGCGGACATTCGGAGTAGGATCCTTTGCCACAATGATCTTGTTATCAATCAAAGTCTGGATCTTGTCTTTCAGAGAGCGGCATTCATCAATGGTATGACCTATCATGCCAGAATGGTATGCATAAGATTTATTTGGATTGACCCATTGAGAAGGGTTTTCAGGGGTTATAGCAGGGACAAGGGTAACATAACCAGCAGTTTTGAGCCTTTCGTACAACTGGTCAATTGGCTCAGCAATGGCGGTATACTATTTGGGGGGTCTACTATCAAAATTTGGGTCGAGGTCTAGGAAAGTTTTGGCGTGCAGGAGGTGACTGATAGTGGGATGGTTGAATATTGTAGTCTTGATAGACATGTGCAGGTTGGCAGTATTTGGATGAAGTAGGTTGATATGTAGGAGGTGGGGGTGATTGGTAAGTAGGTGGTGGAGTTTGGTAAGATGGTAAGGGTGTTTGGTAATTTGGGGTAGGCTGGTTTGTAAGTGGAGGTATCGGATAGGCTTGGTATTTGATAGGGGATTTGGCTCTATGTTCAACTATTACAACACCTACGCCCTTTTCTTGGACGTACTACCAGACTGTAAAGACTTATTGGTAGCTTGCAAAGCTTCAAAGTTTGTAACCATACCACTTTTGATGCTTTCCCCGATCCTTTCCCCTAGCTTGATGATGTCGGAAAATTTCTGGCTCTCAATCAACATCAATCTTTCATGAGCCCGGACGAAAAAACTTGTTCATTTGTTCTTCTTCTAAAGCCGGTCTGACCTTAGCGGCTTCTGATCTCTAACGAGTAGTGTACTCGTGGAATGTTTCCGTGGGCTTTTTCTTTAAACTCTGGATGTAGAACACATTTGGCGCATTTTCTGTGTTGAACTTGAACCTGTCCATAAAGTCAGACGCCATACTCGCCCAGTTCGACCATTTCATCGGGTCTTGGCTAATATACTAGGACAGAGCATCTCCTCTCAGACTCTTCATGAAAAGCTTCATGCGAATCCTTTTGTCCTTCCCTACTCCGACCAGCTTGTCGCAGTATGTTCTCAAGTTGACTCTTGGATCCCCTATACCATCAAACATCTTGAACTTAGAAGGTTTGTACCCCTCGGGCAGTTCGACATCGGGTTGTATGCAAAAATCTTCGTAGTTCAACCCTTCGATCCCCTTACTTCCTTCGACGCCCTGAATTCGGCTAGTCAATTTCTTGAGTTCTTCAGCCAGGTTACTGATGAGTGAGTCTTTATCATTAGACTCGAGTGTGCTTGAGATGGGTTGGGTGGAGTGTGGCATGATCTCCACATAGATAGGGGTATTATGGTGGGCGTGGAAATGGTCATTTGTGGCATTCAAAGGTTCAGGGATGAGCAGTGGAGTATTGTTGGATGTGTAGCAAGTATTGCAGCGGCGGTGAGGAGCGGGGTGGTTTGTGGTTTTGGGATGTTTTGTGGAGGCGTGGGGTTCTGAGCGTTTGGAAAATTGACATCTGGAGTGGTGAGGGAAAATGACAAGTTTGCCAGATTCCAAACTTGATCAAGTTCCTCCTGAAATTTTAACAGTTTCTGCTCGATTTGGGACGCACTTTGTTTGGAGACCTGAGCACCATGAGTGACCTCTACCCTTTCAGTTGACTTTTCCTTTCTGGTATTGTTCAAATCTTTCATCTTTCCTTTGTTCCTGCTTCTGATAGGACTAGAAAGAAGAGTGGGTGGAGGCCCTTTGATCTTGTGGGATATGATGACGATGCCAGAGTGCATGAACTAACCTTTGGGAGGGGGATAAATAAAAATAAAGTAAAAACAAAAAAGGTAACAAGTCAGTGCGAAATATAAGAAAAAAAAATGTTGCGATATTTAAGCACATAGTGCAAGAATGTAAATCGTGTCCTAATTTGGGAGCCTCGTTGTGCCCGAGGTAGGCCTAGAGACAAATTGATTTGGAGAACTTAGAATGCTAAATGCCTCATTTATTGATAAAAGTATACGAATCCCAAAGCAACACTAAATAACAAGTAATAAAATGTCACTACTGGCCATTGGCCTTATTGCATTTCTTAAAGCAAAAACGAAAAGAATCCAATCTATTTGGTCCCAGAAGGGCCTTCCCCAGATTCGGCATTTTTGGCACCATCGAACAGCTTCACCAGCTCGCGAAGTCCCAGCAGCAGGTAGGCTTCGGCCAGGTGTCCACCCTCGTTTCCTTCAGCATTCTGGCAGTCCTCGATCCTCTTAAGAAACTTCCTTTCCAGCTCCACTAAACCTCGTTCCAAGTATCCCAGTCGTTTGTTGGCACTGACAACCATGTCTTTCCACTCTTCAATCAGTTTTTGGTGTGCTTATTGAATCTCACGGTGCTCGCTTTCACATTCCCGAATCCTCTTGCGCAGTTGATTATATTTGACTTATGCCTCAGCCTTTTTCATCTATGATTCTGTGACCTCGAGCAAACCCGGGTTGCCCTAGACCATTATGATTATCCTCCAGCCAGCCTGAATAGTATGGAGTACAACCAGCATGGTGTCTCTCTGGATCGATGGTATCCCTTCCTACGACGATTTTGAAGTGCCACATATGCTGAGCATAGCACTTGTAAGGGCTATCATCATCCTGAAATTCAGCCCGGAAGTGACTCATCTTGTCGACCCTTGGTATAACCTGCTTCGTACCAGCCTGTCTTATAACTCAGAGAGGGACGTAAGGGTAGGTTCCTCTCAAACCTATCAGTATTAGAAATGGTGCATCCCTGGATCGGGCGATGAATTCCTTAGTAGGGAACCACTCGAACATCCATTGTACTTAATCCTTAATTAGATTTTCAAACAGCTCTAACCACCCTTTGGCATCTTCTGGTTGAGCCAACTTGTGTTGATACCCAATTGTTTCCTATGTATTTTTATACACAAAATATTTTCTAAATAACATGTACATGCATATATACGCATGCCCAAGAGTTTTGGTATTTTTTCAAAGATTTTAAATCAATTTATTATCCATTTTTAGCATTATAAAAATCAGTAATTATTTCCAAAATTTTCAATTTTGGCGAGTAATTTATTTTATTCCCATATTTATACCAAAATATAATTAAGATAATTTTTTTATACATTTTTACAAATTTATTTGGTATTTAAAAAAAAGCTAAATTGCATATAATTGCAATTCTAGCCTACTTTAAGATTAATAGCATTTTATAACTGTAAAATTGGTTGCAGTATTTTTAAATTGATATTTATATATTATTAATTGGCTCAGTACTTTTAATTTGCTTTTAAAATCATTTTTACTATTTTTTATAAAATAAAAGGAAAAACTGGCTATTTATCATTTAGCCTCATTTCATTTCAATTACAGCCTATTTTACATTTTAATTTTAACCCTTAGTTGACCCAATCCTAACCCCAATTGAACTGGCACAATTTCAATTTTGACCCAACCCATAACCCAATTGAAACGACCCAACCCGTTCCCCTACCTACCACTTAAATCTGGACCTTCGATCACTCAAGATCAACGGCCAAGACTTGCCCTTTCCTAATTAAACCTAAACGACTACCTAATCCCCTCATTCTCACCTGACCCGCCGCCTTTGAAACATCTCGTCTCTAAAACTCTTCGAAACCCTAGCCTGCTTCTACCCCTCTTCAACTACCACTCCACCGGAATCCATAGCTTCTCAGGCCATGAATGATTGGTACTCACTCCCCTCCACCACGCAACCTTGGATTTTCGATGTGTTGAGGCCCGACTTCGATGGCTCTCTTCATATCCTTCTCAGGCCTGTAGATCTCTGGCTTCTCCAGCCATTACTCCAGCATATTCAGGCAATGTGAGCCTTTTCGACTCAGGGTCTGACTTTCCTCAAGACCTTTCGCATTTCTAGGCTTTTCTTTGAAACCCTAAGCTGTCTGAGGTTCTTTACTTGTTTATTTTCTTAGATCTGGAATATGTTTGTGGTCTACCGAACTTTTTAAAGGTTTTCCCCAAATTCTCTTTTCAAAATCGTTTAATTTCGATTTAGGATTTCTAAAAGGTTTCTTCAAAATATCTTTCTGATTCTTTTTGTTCTTGCTTTATGTGTGCTTGTCTATGTTATGCTCGTATGACTTCTTTTACTACGCACGTACTGTTCTTCTACTTTCTTTTCTCATGTACTCGCATGTTAATCCGTGTTATGTTTTCCTTACTCTTCTACTATATGTGTTTACTGTGAATTCTTTGATGTTGTTTGCTTTACTGGACTATGTTTGTGTTCTTACTAAGCATGATTCATCTGTTTTTACCTAAGTTTGTATCACTTTTTCTTCTGAACTTGTTTAAGTTCTACGTTTTTCTCAAACTGTGTTCTCCATGCTCTTGACAGTGTATCATGTCTGTTTGTTTCTCATAAGTCTTTGGAAAAGACTCCTGAGCCTCTATTGAGTGGCTTGCCTTCTCATCTCTATTGCCTGACTCAATTCGAAACCCTAAGATTTTGGGGATTTCTTGGCAATTTTGATCTTTTGTGTGCGAGTTAGGGTTCCACTTTGGGACTCAGGACTCTCAGAATCATTGTGAGTCTGCAAACTAGACTCATACATCTTCTTGCTTATGATTCTGAACCTTTCTTTGATTAAACTCTCTTCTAAATAATTTGACGGTTCCTTCTTGATTCACATATTTGTGTGCTTTATATATGAGAAATTCTTCTTTCAAAAGGGTTTTGCCAACTACTGATTGATTCCGAAATCCTTTTAATAGGGTTTGATTGATTGTTATTGATTTTCTCTAATTGAACCTTCTGTACCTTTTCCTGACTTGGTTCATTCGAACAAAGCCTGCAATTTCGATTTTTACTAGCTGTATGATTGATTCCCTTTCTTTATTTTTTCACAAACTGTGTACTATTGGACTTTTGCCTTAAATAAACCCTGTGTATTTACCCTTCTTGTGTTACTTTGGAAATGATTTCAATCCAATTCTTTCCTTAATTGTCTTCTACCCATTTGAAATCAAAATCCCTTAACTAAAGGGAGATTCTGTGTGATTGATTGTAGACCTATTTTCTTACCTTTTCTTACATTCCTTCTGCACTATAAAAGGGGACTACCCTTCTGCACTTGGACACACTTCTAATTCAATACTTTATACACACACCTCTCAATTACAATACTCTTTCAATACTCTACTCTCTTCTGAGATCTTTTGTACTGTTTGCTTGCAATTTGGTTTACAAGACTTCAGCTTTCACTTATTTGTTTCCCTGAAACTGTTATGTCTTAATTTTGGATTTCAACACCATCCCTATGTTTTACTTTACAGTTGCTACACTCTTGTCTACTTTGTTGTTCATGTTTTGTACTGAATATGCTACTCTCTCTTTGCATATGTTGTACATGTTTGTTGTGAATTCCCCATGTCCCTACTCCCTTCCATGTGTTTGAGTTAAGTTTTAGGCCTGGCAATATCCAAATTGCTGCTCATGTCTGGACCTAATCCTTAATGGATCCTAACTCCCAATAATTGTGGCTAACATGCTAGTTAGGGGTGTGCCAGCACTCCTAATTGCTGGGCATGACCACCAGCCTGCTATGGCTCTCCCTGATTCTCCCCTGTTCATTTACACTTACTCTTAGATTCTAAGTTCGACCCCTCTTTTATGAGCCTTGATTTGGGACCTTGAGTTCCCTCTAAACTTGGACATCTGAGGGCTGACATTTCCACAATGCACTATGCTCTTAATTCTGCATTGTGTTTGGGATGTAAACATTTCCCAGAGCCCTTTGAGACTTTTGGGAACTTTGATACATCCCAAGTATGAGAAAGGCTTTGGGAATCTGATCCTGGAAGTTGGTTTATCTCATATTGTTAGGCCTTGAGTCTGAATTAGGCTCCTTTGTTGTAGCTTAATTTCTGATGTAATTTTACTTTTCTTAATTCATTCTGGTCTGTAATATATTGTAATAACTTATGGGGTTCTAGTGAAAAGGGGAGGGTCATTTATGTATGTAAAGGGTATATAACATGCTCATAGGCATTACTATTTACAAGCTTTGCATTTACGCATATCATGTAGAAATCCTGCCTATAAGTTTTCTGCACTCATGCACGTCATATAGAAATCCTGCCTATAGTTTCTGCAGTTATGCATATCATGTAGAAATCCTGCCTATAAGTTTTCTGCACTCATGCACGTCATATAGAAATCCTGCCTATAGTGTCTGCACTTATGCACATCATGTAGAAATCCTGCCTGTATGTTTCTGCACTTCTACATATAGAAATCATGACTATAGGTGTCCTGCACTTCTGCAGTTTTATCTATCATTAGGCAAATGGTCATAGGCTAAAACAATAATCAACTGCCTTCTATATACCATGTCTATAGGACTCCCTGCACTTTCATAATCGTCTTAAAATCAATAATGCTTAGAAGTCATGCCTATAGGAGTAACCCTTTGAATCTGAATCGCTTATTTCATCTACGAGTTTAAAATCAGTTGCAATGTTGTCTAATATCTACATATCTTATGTTTTTTATATAATCAGTAGCCTTCTTTAAAATCTGAGTAAGCATTGTTAGATATCATGCCAATAGGTTTCACCTAGGCAAACCATTAGGTAATTAATTAATTGCATCAGTCTTTGATAAATTACAACCAGAGACGGCTAATTCGGACTCCTCATCTGAGAAATATGTGATGAATCAGCCTACCCTAACGCTTTAAATTCAGACCATAATCAGTATTTGTAAGTCATGCTAAACAATTTGTTTCTTTAAATGAGGAGGCCCGTTTGAGCCCTTTGAACTGTTATGTGCTTTCCCCACACCTGCCTTATATGTTTTGATTGTCGCCCTAGAATTTTTTCCTTTTAAAACTCTGAAAAGCCAAATCTCCCTTCCCTTTAGGACTAGTAGTCCCAAATGCCTTCGGGACTGATAGGATTGAGGTGGGTACTAGCATGCAATAAGTAACGATACTACTTTGCGCTTAATACCTTAACGTGGTGGGAAAGGGTAGATATGGATATGATGACCGGTGCGCTAATACCACGTGTAACCCCTCTTTTGAGGATTGATTACCGGGTATTGCATTAACGTGATTCATATTTTTTATAAACGTAGGACCCCCTTTCTTTTTAACTTGTTTTATTGTCCGAACTATTTCCTTAAAATTTCTGCTTTATTTATTCTCTTCAAACATTCAATTTGTTTGCAATAATATGTGAACCCCTTCTTACTTGAGCCCTTGATTGTTTATTTGATTATGTGAAGTCACAACTGTTACATGGCCGAAAACCACACTAGTGGATCTTGAGGGGTTCCTAACACCTTCCCCTCGAGATAATTTCTAGACCCTACCCAAACTCTGGTTCTTCAAACTCAAACCCTTCTTAGTGTCCTAATGCACTTAATCATTAGGTGGCGACTCTTCAAGTTCCAAAACCCAATTCCCAAAAGGGGACGATTGTCCTCCCAAATGTCACAAGCCCGATTTCGCTTTTTTTTAGAAAAAGGGGGCGCGACAGCATGGCGACTCTGTTTGGGATATTTCTTTTAGGATTTTACCATCTCATGTTATTTGTGACTTTACTGCTTCTTTATTGCCTTTATTTAATGTCTTTATTTCTCTTCTATTACAGACTTGACTCTTTGTTTCTTTTCTCTAATTCCTTTTTTTACCGCTCCCCTTCAATACTGTTGTAATTATGAGCAATTATTGTAATCATTACTTTATGAACGTGCAAATACATGACAACTTGTAACTGCATATTCAACATCATATTCCACCTGTGCCAAACAAAATACCATAGCAACGCTTATAATGGGTGGTTGCGCCCTTCCGATATCATTACCCCCTAAATTTGGCAAAGGCGTATTTGCGGTAAAACCAGTCGATCAACGGTGTAGTCGACGGTTCCGTGCCTTTCCCTCTTGAGTTGTCCGCTCAAGGGTACCAGTCTAATACATTATAGAAACCGTACTCTGTTCAATTGTGCATGCATCACTGTCAAAACCTAGCCGAGTCAGTTATGTTGTCCACTTAATGACTCTTTAAGATATCCTTATCCAAAGTCCATTGGGTTTCTTGGGAACCCAAACGGACAATACCATATTCTATGCATTTATTTGGATAACTAAATGCTGCTTATGCTAATTATTGGTTTAAATAGTCGAGTCTGGCGGGGTAAGGGTCTAACATTTGGTTTTATAGAAATGAATGACAAAGTTCCCGACTTTGGTATGATCAACATACCCTCACTTTTGCTGACCTGGTGGAGGAACCTCCCATCAAGTAACCAAATCAACAAATGGAAAGAGAGAGTCACCTGGGCTAGTGAGAAGCTGGAATATCTGGAATACAGTCTGCAAGAGTTGGAAGGGAAAGTGAGGAAAAGAGTCACCGACTGTCACAACATTGAGGAAGGCAAAGGAGAACCCCTGGCAAAGGCATTTTTACTAGAAAATCTGCACGAGCTGGGGGATCTAATTTACGAAAACATTCAACCTGAAGAAGGTCCTTCTGGGACCAAGTAGTTAGAAGTCTTTTCTTTTGCTTTTAAAATGTAATAAGGCCAATGGCCATTAGTGACATTTTATTTTCTGCTATTTTAGTGTCGTTTTGGGATTCGTCTTATTTTTATCAATAAAATGAGGCATTTAGCATTATAAGTTCTCCAAGTCAACTTTTCACTAGGACTACCTCGGGCACAATGAGGCTCCCAAATTAGGACACGATATATATTCTTGCACTATGTGTTTAAATATTGCAACATTTTCTTCTCATAATTCGCACTAACTTGCTACCTTTTGTTTTTACCTTTTGTTTATTCCTCTCCCCAAAGGTTTGTTCGTGCACTCTGGCATCGTTATCATACTCCACAAGATATAAGGGCCCTCCACCTCCTCCTCCTCCGAGTCCTATCAGAAACAAGAACAAGGGAAAGATGGAAGATTTGAGCAACATCAGAAAGGGGAACTCAGTTTAAATAGTAGAGGTTCCTCAGGGTATTCAGGTTTACAAGGAAAGTGCCTCCTAGCTCGAACAAAAGTTATTGACGTTTCAGGAAGAACTGGACCAAGTTCGGAACTTGGAGATTTTGTCATTTTCCCTCACTACCCCAAATGTCAACTTTGCCAACACTCAAAACCTCAAACCTCCACAAAGCATCCCGAAACCACAAAACCAACCCGCTCCTCATCACCACTGCAACACATGCCACACTTCAGACAACACCCCACTGCTCATCCCTGAACCACTAAATTCCACAAATGATCATCCCCACAACGCCCCCATCTATGTGGAAACCATGACACACTATACTCAACTCATTTCAAGCACACCCGAGTACGATGATAAGGACTCAATTATCAAGAATCTCGCAGAAGAACTCAAGAATCTGACTAGCAGAATTTAGGGCGTCGAGAGAAGTAAGGGGATTGAAGGACTAAATTACGAAGACCTTTGCATTCAACCCGATGTCGAACTGCCCGAGGGGTACAAACCTCCTAAGTTCGAAATGTTTGACGGTACCGGGGATCCGAGAGTTCATCTGAGAACATACTACGACAAGTTGGTCGGAGTAGGGAGGGACAAAACGATTCGCATGAAACTCTTAATGAGGAGTCTGAAGGGAGATTCTTTGTCTTGGTACATCAACCAAGACCCTAAGAAGTGGTCAAATTGGTTAAGTATGGCGTCCGATTTCATGGACAGGTTCAGGTTCAACGCAAAAAATGCACCAGATGTGTTCTACATCCAGAACATAAAAAAGAAACACACGGAGACATTCCGCGAGTATGCTACTCATTGGAGATCAGAAGCTGCTAAGGTCAGACCAGCTTTAGAAGAAGAACAAATG
The DNA here is from genome assembly GCF_000393655.2 of Nicotiana sylvestris. Lineage (NCBI taxonomy): Eukaryota > Viridiplantae > Streptophyta > Magnoliopsida > Solanales > Solanaceae > Nicotiana > Nicotiana sylvestris. Next base: position 7,919,737 of record NC_091059.1, read on the forward strand.
AACATATTTTTCGTCCGAGCTCAAGACCCAGAGTACTATGAAAGGTTAATGCTGGTTGAAAGCCAGAAATTTTCCGACATTATCAAGCTAGTGGAAAGGATCGAGGAAGGTATCAAAAGTGGTATGGTCACTAACTTTGAAGCTTTGCAGGCCACCAACAAGGCTCTACAATCTGGTAGCACGTCCAAGAAAAGGGATGTGAGCGCCGTGATGGTTGCACAAAGAACAAAATCCCCAATTGAATACCAAACCTACCCAATACCTCCACTCAGATATCAACCTACCCCAAATTACCAAGCACCCTCACCCTCCTACCAAACTCCACCACCTACTTACTAATCACCTCCACCTCTTACATATCAGCCTACTTCACCCAGATATTCCCAACCCGCACATGTCTACCAAACCTATAATACTCAACCCTCTCACTATCAATCACCTCCCACCCGCCAAAACTTTCCTAGACCCCGACCAAAATTCGACCGCAGACCCCCCAAACAGTATACCACCATTGCTGAACCTATCGACTAGCTTTATGAAAAGCTCAAAACTTCTGTAAACCCCGAAAACCCCTCCCAATAGGTCAACCCAAACAAAACATGTGCATACCATTCCGGCATAAAATGGCATACCATTGATGAGTGCCGCTCTCTGAAGGATAAGATCCAAGCTTTGATTGACAACAAGATCAGCATAGCAAAGGAGCCAACTCCGAATGTACGCAAAAACCATCTGCCTAAGCACAAGGGTGGGGACGTTCACATGATTGAGATAAAGGACGATTGGTACCCCAAAGGGTCGATTGGATTGATCGCTGAAGGTGACAAGCCAAAGGAACCAACGGTCATACTTAATCTAATTGTGGTCTAAATCTAGCCTTCTAAAAATGCTGAAGTAGACATGTCCATACCACTTGAGTTCGAAACACCTTCTTCTACAAAGACGCCAAGACCTATTGAGGTCAAGTTTGGGTCTCCAAAGACACTTGTACCATTCGAAATGGTTGTGGTACCATCTAAGGCAATGGTTCACATTCCGGTGGCCATGACAGCAATAACATCGTTCCATACGAAGGCCATACCATAGGATTACACCGCTGAGGCGAGAAGGAAAGGGAAAACCATATCTGGAGAAGCCATCGCAGAACAGGGTATGACAAGAACCGGCAGGGTTTATACCCTAGAACATCTAGCCGAGTCCAGTAAGAAGGCCTCTGGATGATCAACCATCACTGAAACTGGGCCTGATGATCTCCGGAGTAAGATACAAGCAAAAGAATATTCGGTCATTGGTCAATAGGAACAAAATGTCGGCCCATATCTCTATCTTGGCTCTGCTACAAAGTTATGACGCATATAAGAACGCATTATTGAAGGTGCTGAGCGGGGCATATGTACCCAACAACATAACTGGAGGAGAAATGGAAAACATGGTGGGGCAAGTATTAGAGAGTTACAAAATCATTTTCCACGAAGATGAGCTGCAACCTGAAGGGCTAAGCCACAACAAGGCCTTACACATTACTGTGTAGTGCGAAGATCCCTGATTGACAGAGGGTCCAGCCTCAATATTTGTCCATTGGTGACTCTCAAAACATTGGGAAAGATCATGCATGAGATCAAGGATTCAGTCATCAATGTCAAAGCTTTCGATGGATTCCAAAGGTCCACTATTGGGGAAATCAGTTTGTGTCTGCAAATTGGACTGACTTGGTTTGACGTTGATTTTCAAGTGATAGACGTCCCGACATCTTATAACTTGCTATTGGGATGGCCCTGGGTCCATGCCACTAGGGCTGTAGCATCAACCCTACATCAAGTAGTGAAATTCGAGTGGAATCACCAAGAGGTAATTATTCAGGGCGACAGTAGCAATCCCATATACAGTCGCCATGCCGTCCCAGCAATCGGAGGAAGAAGGAAGATAGGCGGAGAAACCTACCATCACATTGAGCGAGTCAACGCCGTGGACAAGGACAAATGGTGGGATAACAAAATTGAATGTATACTGAATTGGTGTGGATACGAACTTGGCAAGGGACTTGGCAAGAATCTCCAAGGAATCGTTAAGCCTATCAAGTTGAAGAAACACGGTACCACTTTTGGTTTGGGATATGAATACACTTGGAAGGAATTCAACCACTTGTCGCCACCATGGCGCAGCCCCTACTACCCACTGGAGCATCCGATACCTAGCTTGGAGCAGACTTTCCATCCAGCCAATGTCATATATGGGTCGGGAGAAGAGGAAGCACTGGCGGTGATGAGGAATTTGTTTTTGGAAGATGATAATATGGATTGTTGTGTCATTTTCGAGGAGGAGGGGGAGGAAGGCCCTTCTATACAAGCTGTGAGCCGAGGAGCATGCCTCAACAATTGGTCCATCAGAACCACCAGGGCCCGGAAAGCTTCGGGCATTACTATTACTTATCTTGATGAACCGACGATTGTGACGTGCAACGAGGCAACGCAACAAACGGATATGGACTCAGAAGAAGATGATATACCAGAAGAGGCTGTTAAAGAGGTTAAGGATTTTGAGAACAGAATTAAGTCTAATCTGGACGAAACTGAGATTGTCAACCTGGGGATGCAGAAAATGTCAAATAAATATGAATCAACGTTAATCTGTCACTATTAGAAAAGAAAGAGTACACGGAATTTCTAAGGGAATATGAGGACATATTCGCCTGGTATTATGATGACATGACTGGTCTCAGTACATCTATTGTAGCTCACAAACTGTCAACCGATCCGACATGTCCACCAGTAAAATAGAAGCTCAGGAAGTTCAAACCTAACATAAGTTTGAAAATCAAGGAAGAAGTCACCAAGCAAGTCAAATACAAGGTTCTCACGGTAGTAGAGTATCCAACATGGTTAGCCAATATTATTCCAGTGCCGAAGAAGGACAGGAAGGTTAGAGTTTGTGTCGATTATCGGGATCTCAACCGGGCCAGTCCGAAAGATGACTTCCCCTTGCCGAACATACACATTCTAATTGACAACTGCGCCAACCATGAACTACAGTTGTTCGTTTATTGTTTTGCTAGGTATCATCAGATATGGATGGATGAGGAAGACGTGGAGAAAACGACTTTCATTGCACCGTGGGGGATGTATTGTTACAAGAAGATGACGTTCGGGTTAAAGAATACTGGGGCCACCTTCATGAGGGCCATGACTGCTATTTTCCATGACATGATACATAAAGAGATCGAGGTATATATAGACGATGTCATCATCAAATCCAAGAGAGCCAATGACCACATGGAAGATCTGAGGAAGTTCTTCAACAGACTAAGAAGGTATAACTTGAAGCTGAATCCTGCCAAATGTGCATTTGGAGTTCCTGCCGGAAAACTACTTGGGTTCATTATGAGTCGTCGAGGAATAGAACTGGATCTGTCAAAGGTCAAAGCCATCCAAGAATTGCCACCACCGAAGAATAAAAAAGAGGTTATGAGTTTCTTGGGAAGACTTAACTACATCAGCCGGTTCATATCTCAATCCACTATCATTTGTGAGCCAATTTTTAAGATGTTAAAGAAGGACGCCGCTACCAAATAGACTGATGATTGTCAGAAAGCCTTCAATAGAATCAAGGAATACTTGTCAACGCTGCCAGTTTTTGTCCTGCCCGGGCCGGGTAGACCTCTATTACTCTACCTCGTAGTATTGGATGGAGCTTTCGGTTGTGTTCTTGGGAAGCATGATGAAACGGGAAGAAAGGAGCAGGCCATCTATTATCTCAGCAATAAGTCCACCCCGTACGAGGCCCGATATTCTCTATTGGAATGCACCTGTTGTGCTCTGACTTATGTAGCTCAGAAGTTGAGACACTATTTCTATGCCTATACCACTTACCTCAAATCAAGAATAGATCCTTTGAAGTACATCTTTCAGAAGCCCATGCCCACTGGCAAGATAGCCAAGTGGAAGATCCTACTGAGTGAATTCGACATTGTTTACGTAACTCAGAAGGCAATCAAAGTACAAGCACTGGCTGATCACCTTGCTGAAAATCCCGTGGATGGAGAATACAAGCCTCTAAAGACGTATTTTCCTGATGAAGAGGTATCTTTCATAGGGGATGCAGTCATCATAGATATTATTTCCGTCTGCAGTAGAGATTCTTCGGTATTGTTCGATCTAGGGCCCACCTATTTATATGTATCACCTCTGTTTGCTCGTTTCCTGGTTATTCCTCCTGCATATTTGGGTACTCTTGTTCATGTGTCCACTACTGTGGGCGAATCTATGGTTGTAGACCGGATCTACCAGTCTTGTGTGGTTACCTTCTATGGTTTCGAAACTAGAGCAAATCTCCTATTGCTTGACATGATCGATTTCGAGATCATCCTGGGCATGGATTAGTTATGTCCATATCACGTCATCCTAGATTGCCATTCCAAGATTATTACTTTAGAGATACCAAGATTTCCAGGATTGGAGTGGAAGGTTTCCACAGTTGATACACCTAGCCAAGTTATCGCTTTCCTGAAGGTTCGGCAAATGATCGAGAAGTGGTATTTGGCGTACTTGGCTTATGTTCGAGATACCACCGCAGAGTCTCCAACGATTGATTCAGTTCCATTATGTGTTTCCTATTGATCTTCCTTGCATGCCACTGGATCGTGATATTGATTTCTGCATTATTTGGCTCTAGGCACCCAACCTATATCTATCCCACCATACCGTATGGCTCCTAAGGAATTGAAGAAGTTGAAGAAGCAGCTTGAGGAGTTATTAGCAAAGGGGTTTGTTAGGCCCAGTATATCGCCTTGGGGTTCCCCTATGCTATTTATGAAGAAGAAGGATAGGACTATGCGGATGTGCATTGATTACTACCAATTGAACAAAGTCACCATCAAGAACAAGTATCCCTTGCCTCGTATCGATGATTTGTTTGACTAGTTGCAGGGTTATAGGGTGTTCTCTAAGATCGACTTGAGGTCGGGTTACCATCAGTTGAAGATTTGGGACATGTATGTCCCGAAGACTGCATTCCGGACTATATATAGCCATTATGAGTTTTTGATAATGTCCTTCGGCTTAACTAATGCACCGGCGACATTCATGGACTTGATGAACAGGGTGTTCAGGGCTTATATTGATTCCTTCATCATCGTCTTCATTGATGACATCTTGATATACTCACGTAGCCTGGGGGAGCATGAGCAGCATCTGAGAATAGTGCTTCAGACCTTGTGAGAGCAGAAGCTATCTGCTAAGTTCTCCAAGTATGAGTTTTGGCTAGAGTCAGTGGCATTCTTGGGACATAGTGTGTCAGGATAGGGTATTAAAGTGGATCCCAAGAAGATTGAGGTAGTTCAGACTTGGCCACGCCTTACTTTAGTGACTGAGATCAGGAGTTCCCCGAGGTTAGTAAGTTATTACAGGCAATTCGTGAAAGGTTTTTCATCTATTGCATCACCTCTAACGAGATTGACCCATAAAGGTGCTCCTTTACATTGGTCCGATGATTGCGAGGAGAGCTTCCAGAAGCTCAAGACTGCCTTGACTATGGCACCAGTTCTTGTGTTGCCTTCCAGTTCAGAGATATATATAGTATATTGTGACGCTCCGCGCGTTGGCTTGGGTTGTGTATTGATGTAGGAGGGGCAAGTTATTGCATATGCCTCCTGTCAGCTGAAGATTTATGAGAAATTATCCTATGCACGACCAGGAGTTGGCAGCAATTGTTCATGCTCTTAAGATATGGAGGCCATACATGTATGGGGCGTCATGTGAGGTTTATACTGATCATCGTAACTAGCAACATTTGTTCAAGCAGAGGGATCTTAACTTGAGGTAGCGCAGGTGGCTTGAGTTACTAAAGGATTACTACATCACCAGTTTTTATCATCCGAGCAAGGCGAACGTAGTCGCGGATGCCCTAAGCAAGAAAGCAGAGTGTATGGGCAGCTTGGCATTCATTCCAGCAGAGGAGAGGCCACTAGCTTGGGACATTCAGTCCTTCGCTAACAGACTAGTGAGGTTGTACATTTCAGAGCCCAACCGGGTTCTTGCGTGTATGGTTTCCGAGTATTCATTATTGGGGGAGATAAAGGACCGGTAGTTCGATGATCCACATATAACGTTTCTTAGAGAGACGGTGCTTCAGGGAGGCACATGGAGGTTTCTATTGGGAAGGATGGTGTTTTGCGGCTCCAGGGTCGTCTATATGTTTCTAATGTTGATGGCCTAAGGGAGAGGATACAAGAAGAGGCACACAGTTTGCGGTATTCCATCCATCTGGGAGCTACGAATATGTATCATGATTTGAGGCAACATTATTGGTGGCAGAGGATAAAGAAAGACATAGTGGAGTATGTGACTAGGTGTTTGAATTTTAGCAGGTCAAGTATGAATATCAGAGGCCGGGTGGCCTACTTTAGTAGATGCCTATACCAGAGTGGAAGTGGGAGTGCATTACCATGGATTTCGTAGTTGGATGGCCGAGGACCTTGCGGAAGTTTGATTCTGTATTGGTCATTGTGCATAGGTTGACCAAGTCGGTCCACTTCATTCTAGTGGCGACTACTTATATAGCAGAGAGGTATGCTCAAAATTACATTTGGGAGATAGTCCGGTTGCATGGTGTGCTTGTTTCCATTATATCAAACAGAGGCCCTCAGTTCACTTCCCATTTCTAGAGAGCTGTTCAGAGTGAGTTGGGGACCCGTGTAGAGCTTAGCATATCATTCAATCCCCAGACTGAGGGATAGTCTGAGCGAACAATTCAGATTTTGGAGGATATGCTTAGAGCCTGTTGATTGACTTTGGGGGCAGTGGGACCAGTTCTTGCCCTTGGTGGAGTTTGCATACAACAACAACTACCAGTCCATCATTGAGATGGCCTCGTTCAAGGACTTTCATGGTCGGCGGTGTCGTTCGCCTATTGGGTGGTTTGAGCTGGGTGAGGCTAAGTTATACAGTATAGATTTGGTGCAAGATGCCTCGGACAAGGTGAAGTTGATTTAGGAAAGGCTTCGCATGGCTCAGTCCATATAGAAGAGTTATGTGGATCAGAAGGCGCGTGATGTATCATTCATGGTTGGCGAGAAGGTTCTCTTGAAATTCTCACCAATGAAGGGTATTATGAGGTTCGGGAAGAAGGGCAAGTTGAGCCTAAGGTTTATTATCCCCTTCGACGTGTTGAGACGAGTTGGAGAGGTCGCATATGAGCTTGCTTTACCCCCTTCTTATCGGGAGTTCATCCGGTTTTTCATGTATCGATGCTTCGGAGTCAGGGAAAGGAAAATAAGCGTATGTATATACTTGTGGATACTTGTATGAATTTATTTGGAAATAAATGCACACTCATATGTTTTCTTGATATAAATTGATATTTGCGGATCGGGCCGATTGCCTCAGTAGAAATAGATACATCTATGATTCGCGCCATTCGACCCTCTTGCAGTGCACAATTTATTTTCTGTTAGATCGGGCCGTCGACCTCGGCATAATGTGCGCATGATATCTATTAGAAACCTCACCTATGACTTGTCCTGCTAAATAATTGAAATGTGTTTGGTTGATTGCAAATTTGTTTAGAACATGGCTTATTATCTCTTGCTACACACTGTTGATTATCTGTGACTTCCATGCTTAGCATAATAACTTATTATATTATTTGTCCCTAGTGGTATAAAGTCGACCTCTCGTCTCTACTTCCTCGAGATTAGATGGGATACTTACTGGGTACATGTTGTTTTTGTACTCATACTACGCTTCTGTACTTAATTGTACAGGATCTGAGGCAGGTACATATGGCTATCAGTTTGGTGCGCACCCTTGATTCATAGCTTGAAACTTTCACGGTGAGATGCTCTCTTCCTGTGACGTTCAGCGGCTTGATGAAGTCTTTTCCTTACTTTTGCTGTCTATTTTATCTCAGACAGTAGGATAGTTTTATTATTTTGTACATTCTACTAGTTGCCCATTACTTGTGACACCAGGTCTTGGCACAGACATTAATAGACTATCATTTTAGGGTTGTATAACTGCTTTGTCACATTATTGTTTATTTCTGATTTGTCTTGAGCTTTATAAGCTTCTGCACTTACTTTGGGTAAAAGTAATGAGAACAAAATTACATTTTTCCGTGTTGGCTTGCCCGGCAATGGTGTTGGGCGCCACCATGACCTATTGCTTAATTATTTGTCCAGCGGCTAAGTTCTATTTACTATATATTCTATGCTTGGGAAAGCCGTGTTTAGATTTGAGTAGAATTAGAGAGAGAGCTTGTTTTTGAACCCGTGGCTCGGGGAAAGATTTCGCGGATAGGATAGGAATATACCTAACAATCTTGCTTAGGTAAATGTTGTATTATATTCGTTCATGATATATTCAAGACTATAGGAATATATAATTGATATATTATGGATAGACAAATAGTATTGTGGGAACATGCTATCTATATAAACAATCCAATCATCTAGAAATCATAGCTAATTCGGATTAACAGGTGTAATTACAAGCTCAATAAGATTGGCAAACTAACCACAACCGTGGAATCTTCATCACCTTTGATTAAAATCCAACCATAATCGCTTGCTCTTAATTAATTTAGCTAATTACTTATTTAATTTCCGTAATAGTAGTTTAGTAGAAAATAATATATTTTTATTATCTTGGACAGTAAATAAATTTTAGTTTTGTTAGTTAACAATCAATCTTGCTCTCTGTGGGCTCGACATCCGACTTTCGAGTCACTTTATTACTTGATGACCACGTATACTTGTGTGTGTGTTTGGTCCCAACAAGTTTTTGGCATCGTTACCGGGGACTTAGTTATTGATTGTTTATCTAAGTTAAGCTTTCAACTGATTTCTGTTCAAGTTTTTAATTTTCCCATGTAGTTATTTTTCTAGATTAGAGTGTTACTCTTATCTTTATAGATTTTGTTTATTTTTTTCATTTTGTAAATATTTTTATTTTTTTAATAATTTTATTTTTCTCTTAGTGTGTTTCTAGTTCTCTTAACATGACATCTGGAGATGAAATATTCGGAGGTAAGGTTATTGATGAAGACTCTTGGTTGACGGAACACTTTTATGGCCCCTGTTTTTGGGCTTGTCATGATCTGAACTCTGGAAGTTTTGAGTTTGAATATGGGAGAAAGGGCTGGTATTGGAACGAATATTCACGATTAAGGGAATATGCGGAATGACGTTTTCTTCTAATAAAATTGGTGAATGATTGGTTGAAGGAGAGAGTTCATCTTACACATGAAATTGACAAGTTTGGCTTGGCTTTGCACAACTTGGATGCAGATTTGAGTGCGAAGGTTGATGCGTTAAACGCCCAACAATTTAATGATGAGTTGTGTGAAACTGAAAAAAATCTTCTAGACCAAATTGAGGAGCTAAAACGAAAATACCAAGCATTACACCATATTTTTATTGAGGATGTCCATGTTGAGAAAAGTGTTCTAGAGTCATGTGAGGAAGTAGATAATATTATACTTGAAAACTCTAGCGTGTGCACATATGAGTATATAAATAGTGATACAATTCTAGAGTTGGGGCATATTGGTCCTCATTCTAAATATTTTTCGACATTGTGTTTGGATTATGACATGGAAATTGAGTCATCAGAGCCTTTGGAGGATTCAATAGAAAAGGAACGGGCTGCTTACATTCTTGGGTTTGTTGTGCCAGAGAGAAAAATTACATTCCTCATATAAAGGTCGAGAAGTATAGAGTGAAAAATTTATTACTTGGCCTATTTATTTTTGTATCCCCACCAAAGAACCATAGCCAGAGACTTGATTTCATGTTAGGGGTACAATCCATAAGTTCAAGGTGGAGGCTGAAAGTGGTTCACATCGTGCCGCGATGTTAAATTAGGCGCTTTTTTGGAGGTAACCCAGTTTTACCGCTTTGCTTTATTTTTGTTTTTTTTTTTTATTATTTTTATACTGTTATTTTATTTTGTAGGATTATGAGTATACGAAGAAAAGCCAGTGGAAGTATGCAAAAGCAAGCCAGATTGTTGGAACTGGTGTGAGGTTCCCGCACAAAGGACCATGCCTGGGGGAAGTATGAGTACCTCGTGAGCCGCTATTCCGTCGACATTTGGCCTCTTAGGGAGTTTCTTGTCCACCCTCGTTATTGTTTTGCTTTATTGGTGCATTGGGGACACTACACTCTTTTAAGTGTGGGGTGGGAGAATTTCTCTAGATGATTAGTAGTAGTATGTTAGAAAACTGTTAACTTCTTATTTTTGTTTTCGTAGTTGTGTAGTATTTGTACTATACCAGCCATCTAATTCGTATTTCGTATTTCGTATGTCGTATCCTGTATTTCATATTTCGTATCTCCTATATATTGTTGTTATTTTATTACGCATTTTTATGGTACTGATATATTATCTCCTATTGCTTTTTTTTGAGCCGAGGGTCTCCTGGAAACAGCCTCTCTACCCTTCGGGGTAGGGGTAAGGTCTGCGTACATATTACCCTCCCCAGACCCCACTTGTGGGATTATACTGGGTCGTTGTTGTTTGTTGTTGTCGTAGTTGTGTAGTATTTTAGTAGCTCCTAAGAAAAATTGAAAACAAAAGTAGAAAAAGTGGACTTTTTCCGACAGTGGATCTCTTAGACAATTTTCTTTAGGGATTTAAGTCTAAAGAAAAAGGACAAAAGAATTTTCTTTGTGGGTAGTGTAGTAATTCCCCCTTGGTTACTCTTTGTTCCACCGTTCTTTTCCAAGGGTTTTGTTTGAACCGAGTGTAGTTAGTTTTATTTTTTTAGGAGTAGGAGCCACTGGGCTATGAATTGAATTGAAGCAATATCTCTTGACTTTGTTATGCCTTGAGAATAGTGAGTACTTTGGTTGTGACGCTTAGGCTCAGTTTTTGACTGTTGTATAAGTACCTTAAATTGTATGGTCTTAACACTGCTTAACTGCTTTGACGAGAGTGTCTTGATGAGTCCATCTGAGTGAGTTATCTGTCATATGCGGGTGATGTTCTAAACGTCAATACTACACAAGGGGGGAGGGGTTTGTGTGGTACCCAATTTTCGCTCTAGAAGAACCTGGTTCTTCTAGGTGTTCTAAATACTACTGTTTGCGGAATAATAAGTACATAAAATAAAGAACACAAAGATTTTTACGTGGAAAACACCTGGCTCAAAAGGTTAAAAAACCGTGACCTACTACTCAGTAGGATTTTCCCAAACTTCCACTAAAATCACTAAGCCAAAATAACATTTACAAACACTCTTTGCAAACCTAAGGATTAACTATAATCCATTGTATCACACAGCCTCAACTGTTGCGACAACTTCAAGTTAGCTTATAACTTGAACACTCAAAGTACCTAATACAATTGCTTCTATGAAAGCTGAAAGGTACAACCTTAAAACACCTACTACAATTGAACTAGAATAAGAAAAAACACAATCGAACTGGTTCTTCTATCTCGTTCAAGTAGCTTTTGGAGTGCACACTCAAATCTCACATAAATTGCTTGCAAAAATTGCCTTGCTCTTTTGCTTTCAATTTAATTTAACTTCTACGTTTGTGTAATACCTGTAAAAGATATAAATCATTGTCATTTAATAGGTTAGTAATCAGAGTTTGATTGGGACTCAATTGCTGATCTTCTATTATAGTTGAGTCCTTGAAGATCTCAAACTCCAACACTATCTTTTATCTGGATTGTGTTCTCTTCATATAAGTACCCTTATCCGATATGCAACCTTTTTCAATCAGATCACAAGATATTGTTGATGGCTTATCTTATTCACATTCATCTCCTTCACGTGCATCTCACATGTTTTGATCAAGACTGTGATTCACCAGATGGACCTGGTCCAAGACTGAGTTCATTTGTCATCCTGGTCCAGCAAATTCCCCCTTTTTGATGATGACAAACTCTGTGCTTTTTACCAATCAAAGAACCTATAAGAACTCATCTTAACCATTAACACTAAACTTAGAAAATTTACTTATCATCAAGGACCTGGTTAATTACGTTATAAATATCACTTATTTCAGAATAATATGTAAAGCAAAGTATCTCTTCCCCATTTTGGCATCATCGAAATGTTGTATACACAATGTGAATTCAAGGTTTTAATAAGTACTCATGGCCACTGGGGCAAGTGCAAGTGAAAACATGGTTCAATTATCAATAATCAACAAACATATTTAAACTATTAAGGTCAGAATCATCATAGAACAAGAGAATACAGTTGTTGTCATTGATCATGATATGTTGCCATTAACAGTCCACAAAAAGAAAGAAAAACTTTCAAAACATGAGCAAAAATAGAAAAATCCATAATCTGGGTCACTGGGGTTCACTGGGGGTACTAGACAGGTTCAGAAGACAAGTGCTAGGAGACCTAAGGCTTGGAGGAACTAGAGGATTGAGTCTGGAGAAGGTTCAGCATATTCTGAAGGATTCCATCACTCTTCTCCTTTTATTTTGCTAGCTCAGTTCTAAGGTCACCCCTCTCAGTTTCCAATTCAGCCACACGAGCCTTGAGCCAAGCAATTTCAGCATCCTTAGTTCCACATTCCTAAACCAAAGTCCTAACCTTGCACTTGATGGGTGTCTTCAGAGATGAACCAGGTTCAACTGGGATGGCATTGACTGGATAGTCACAAGATAGAAGAGTATTAATGCCAAAATGTTCCTTGCTTAATGCCATTTCCCATTTCTTCAAAGGCATGTTCAGCTTGTCCAGAACAGTGGTCAGTATGAAGCCATATGGAGTAGCATTAGCCTTGGAGCCATTTATGACCCTGTCTAGCAATTTTACAATGAGAGCAAGCCAGTTGGTATGCTTTCCTCTCTCAAGGCACTCCATAAGAACTAGGTCCATGTAATTTGCAGTATGTCTTCTTTGTTATCTAGGCAGTAGGAACTTGTTGACAAACTCAAACACAACCTTGTGGTCAGCCCTTATCTCACTTTTCTACACAGCCTTGGCTTAATTCAGATCCTCTGAATCACATAACCTCTTGGTGATCTCAAGAGCAGTAGGTAGGGAGTCCAGGCATGACCACCTTTGACTAGTGTAGTCATCAAACCCTTCAGAGGGTATATCCAGAATTTCTCCCAGTTTCTCAGCATCAAATTGCACTAGGACTCCCTTCACCAAGCTACTAACAACCCCCTCCTTAACAACAACATTAGCCATGAACTCAATTTGTTCATTTCTGGCTAGTCTCTCATCCATCTGAAGGACCATGTCCTTCCAACCTTGAGCAGCTAAAGAGTCAACCAACCTCATCATCCCTGTTTCCACCAGATCCTTCAACAATCTACCTTTCAAAAATTTTCTCCTACCAAATATGGAAAACTTGTACTATTCTTTATCAGATTCATCTTCTTCTTCTTATCCACTCCACTCTTCATCATTTGAAACTTTTGATTGTTTAGATTTCACTGTAGATCTTGTCCTCTTGGCTAGTGATGGTTCAGCAGACACGGGTACAGTAGAAGATTTATTGGAAGAAGTCTTGGACTTTTTAGGTTTTGGTTTAGGAACCTCCACTGTTGTACCCCTTTCTTGATGGACCAGTTCCATCTCCTCTTAATCTACAACCTCAGAGGATTCTGCAACCTTTCCATTTCCCTTCTCTATTTTCTTTTTCTTGCTTTCTTCTAGAGCCTTTTGTAAGTCAGCTTCACTTTGTTTTACCCTGCTTCTTGTGGCTCTTCCCTTAGGCATTGAAAAGGCAGTAGGTTTTGGGGATGGAGTTTTTCTTTTCTTGGATGGCTTGGGAACATTTGGGGCTTTTGGTGTTGTAGCTTTGCGTTTCTTTGGGTCATAACTTGCCCCAATATTTCTCAGTAGATCAGCTAGGGTCTCTTCAGTAGATGAGACAGGTTCATCTATCTTTTCGCTCAGATGAACCAATACCTCAGAAACCTCCCAAGACCCACTTCTCCCTGACTTCATGCCACTTTCTTCTAACCTCTCTTGTGTAACCCCGCAAATAGCAAGAACTTCTCCCTTCCCATTTCCCCTCTCTTCACCACATGCACCCTTTCTCTCTTTTTCTTTTTCAGACTTATTTTTACCTCCACTCCTATTCGTCTCAGCCAACTTAACATCCCTAATGGGTCCAACTAGAACAAACCTAGTTTCTAATTTTTCAATAACATATGAACTTACCTCAGTAGGGAATTCGTGTGTCTTCTCAGAGTCAGAAGACCCATGTCCATCTCCCTCAGTCGTGGAATGAAAAGTCAGTCTCAGAGCTAGAATCAGAATTTTGAGCTGGGCTTTCTTTCACTTGGCTAGCTTTCAAACTTTTGTTTAAAACCATCCTCAGAGCCCCAGATGCTACAGTTTTTCGAGCAAGCATTTTCTTCCTTCAAAACCTAGGTTTTGGAGATTCATTGGGTGGAGTAGTTGAGGATGAATTTGAGGGAGAAGGTGGAGGAGGGGTTCCAAGATGATCTTGTGGGTTAGACATGGTTGTTGATTTCTTGAGAGAATTTAGGAATTTCGAAGAGGAGGGCAATTAGGATTGAAGATGAATTTTTGACGGTTTTAGAATTTTAAAGAGGGTTGGAGATGTGATGTGTATTTAAAGAGAATTAGACATTAATTAGGTAATGATAGCTTTTTTAGGGGTCAAATAGAAGTCTAATCAAACTGAAATTCTAGCATTTTAATGATAGATTTGGCTTCCCTAGATTTTTGGCAAAAATCGTGGTTTTAGAGTTCTAAATGGAAGACACTGGTTCAATGCTTCAACGGATAGAATTTTCTAGGAGTGTTGCAAGTATACGACTTCTGATCATGATTGAAATGTTAATCTTTCTAACTGTGCAAAGTTTTGAAAACATACCCGAGCTTTCATATAAACTCACATTGATGAACCAGGTTCTTCGTTAAGAATTCTCTTGAACATGCCACAAATGCCATAATCGAAAAAACTTTGTAAGAGATCAGTGAGTCATATATACACATGTCACAGGAGTATACTAATTAAAGTATGAAACTGAGTCAGAATTAACCTAGATATTTACACAAAGTTAAAATATTCCTAGCCAAAGTTTTTTTTATGGCGTATTCTGAGCTGGGCCTATTAGGTGATCTTAATCATCCATAATTCCAACCTATTCTTTTTAAAGTTTTCTCTACTCAGTGCTTTACTGAAAATGTCAGCAATTTGCTTATCAGTAGCACAAAATTTTATGGAGATCAAACCTTTCTCAAAGTTATCTTTTAAGAAGTAGTGCCTAACATCTATGTGCTTAGTCCTCTTATGATGAACAGGGTTCTTTGTCATACTTATAGCACTAGTGTTATCACAAAATATGGGGATGCAGCCAACTTCAACGCCAAAATCTACTAGCTGTTGTTTGATCCATAGCAATTGAGCACAACAAGAGGCAGTAACAACATACTCAGCTTCAGTAGTGGATAAGGCCACTAAATTTTGCTTTTTAGTAGCCCATGACACAAGACATGAACCAAGAAAGTGTGTCATACCTGAGGTGTTTTTTCTATCCACTAGGAAACCTGCATAATCAGCATATCCTACTAGATTGAAATTACTACCTTTAGGGTACTAAAGACACAAATCAGTGGTGCCTTTCAGATATCTTAGTATCCTCTTGACAACAGTCAAGTGAGACTCCTTTGGATTTGCCTAAAAACGGGCACAAAGCCCTACACTGAAAACAATGTCAAGTCTGCTGGAAATAAGATACAAGAGTGAACCAATCATACCCCTATACAACTTTTGATCAAATGATGAACCAGGTTCATCAATGTCTAATTTAGTGGTAGTTGCAATGGGTGTGTCTATTTCTTTTGATTCTTCCATTTTTAACTTTTTGATAAGCTCTTTTGCATACTTCTACTGATGGATCATGGTTCCATTTGTACTTTGTTTGATCTTCAAGCCTAAGAATAAGTTAAGCTCACCCATCATACTCATTTCAAACTCACTCCCCATTAATTTTCAAATTCCTTACTTAGCTTATCAGTGGTGGCCCCAAAGATTATGTCATCAACATATATTTATAACACAAGGAGATCCTTACCTTTTTCCCTTAAGAATAAAGTATTGTCAATTTTACCTCTTTTGTAACCATGCTCCAATAGGAATTTGGACAGTCGTTCATACCACGCTCTTGGGGCCTGCTTGAGTCCATAGAGAGCCTTTTCTAACTTGTACACATGCTCAGAACATTCTTTGCTCTCAAAACCTGGAGGTTGTTTTACAAACAATTCTTCTTTCAGGTAACCATTCTAGAAGGTACTTTTGACATCTATGTGATAAAGAGTGAATTCCATGAGTGCTACGAAGGCTATGAGGAAACTTATTGCCTTTAATCTTGCAACTAGAGCAAAAGTCTCATCATAACCTATGCCTTCCTCTTGGCTATAATCTTGCACCACCAGTCTTGCCTTGATTCTTGTAACGGTTCCATCATCATCAAGTTTGTTTCTGAAGACCCATTTTGTTCCAATAATTGATCTGTCCCTGGGTCTTGGAACTAAATACCAAACTTAACTTCTCTCGAACTGATTGAGTTTATCTTGAATTGCATTTACCCAATCTGCATCCTGCAAAGACTCAACAATATTTTTAGGCTCAATAAGAGATAAAAAGGCATCAAAAGCACACATATTCTTTAATTGTTATCTAGTTTTGACTCTAGATGTTGGATTAGTCATAATATTCTCAATAGGATGAGAACTTTGATACTTGTGAGGTTTCACAACCAACTAGTTTCTGCTAGATGTTTTTCCCATGTCCTGTTGCTGAGGGTCAGGGTCATGAACAAGTTCTTTTAGGGGATTTATTTCAATTTCTCCTTGATTAGTTCCCCCTGTCAGGTTTCCCTGGATGGAAGAACCTGTTCCATCACCTGTTCCTTCTTTTGGTGCCACTTTGACTTGTGCTGATGCTTCAGTCAGATCATTTACCAATCCAATGGCTTAATCTTCGTGTTCTTGTCTCTCAGAAAGAATGTTAGTTTCATCAAATACTACATGTACACTTTCTTCCACACAAAAAGTTATTTTATTGAACACTTTATATGCTTTTCTATGTGAAGAATATCCCAAGAATACTCCCTCATCACTTCTAGGATCAAACTTACCTAGAGAGTCTTTTCCATTATTGTGCACAAAGAACTTGCAACCAAATGCCCTAAGATGGGATATATTTGGTTTTGTCCCTTTAAGTAACTCATAGGGAGTCTTTTCTTCAAGAGGTCTAGTCATGTATCTATTGATAATGTAACATGCAGTGGTTACAGCCTCTGACCAGAAGTTATGGGGCAGTTTACTAGAATGAAGCGTAGTCCTAGCCATGTCTTCAACAGTCCTATTCTTTATTTCAACTACTCTATTTTGTTGAGGTGTCCTAGGGGCAGAGAAGTTATGATCTATACCATTTTCATCACAAAATTCAGCAAACTTAGCATTCTCAAATTCAGTTCTGTGATCAGACCTAATTGATGTAGGTTGATTTCCTAATTGTTGTTGAGTTTTTAGAACAAAGGTAGTAAACATGTCAAATGCTTCATCTTTAGATGTTAGAAATAGTACCCAGGTAAATCTAGAATAGTCATCAACAAGTACCGGATTGTTAACTCTTTTTCCCTGTAAAACAATCATGTTAGTGGTACAATTAATCACAAAGCATTTAGTAGAGGTGAATGATACAAGGTTATCTCTGTCACACAGTTGTGACACACTGATAAGGTTGTATTTCAAGCCATATATCAAGTAGATATTCTCAATGGAGTGAGAGTCTGTCTTACCTACCTTTCCAACCCCAATGATCTCACCTTTCTTCCCATTTCCAAAGGAGACATTGCCTCCCTTTAAGTCCTTAAGTGAAAGGAACTGGTTCTTGCTTCTAGTCATATGTTTTGTGCAGCCACTATCCATGTACCATATTTGGATGCTTCCCTTCACTTGGACCTGCAAAAATAAATCAGGGGTTAGACTTAAGAACCCAAACTAGTTTGGGTCCCTTTCAATGGGCAAAAGGATAAATTAGATTCCTTCTAACCCACCCAGGCAACCTATTTTTTTTCTTGAACAAAAGTTTTGTTCTTTTGACTAGCCTTCTCTTTTGCATTACATTCATTTTTGTAATGGCTAGTCTTGCCACAATGTGTGCAAATTTTGTTTTCAGGAAGAGTCAGGTACTTGCTTTTAGGATCCCATTAGGTGCTTGAGTTCCATAACCAATTCCTCTTTTGTTTCTACTGTGATGTTCGTGTAGCCAGGAGAGTGCATCAGAAGCCTTGTTCCATTTGCAAGTTCTGTCTAGTTCATGTTTTACCTTCCCTAGATCTTCTTTTAGTACTTTTAGCTGCTCATATTTCCTGTATAGCGCATCCTTCATTTTTCCTAAGTTTTCTTTTAGGGTGAGATGAGTGTGATCAACTTTCTTCTTTCCTATTCCTAGTTTTAGTTTTAAGTTCTTAGACCTAAGTTCTAGGACACTAGTGTCAAGTTCAAGAACCTGGTTCTTCAACTTAGTATTTTCACTTTCACTCTCATTAGCCCTAAACTCTAGATTTTTGCACTTGGCTTTTTGGATCATACATTCTCTAGGCAGCTCTTCCTTTTCATTGTTAATTATCTCAAACTCATTAATGAAATCCTGCAATAGCTCAGACAACCTTTCTATAGACAAGAATTTAATCTTATCTTTGAGATGAAGAATACTTACCTCTTGCTCATCATCTGATTCTCCTATGGCCATAGGAGCTTGTTTATCTCCAACTTCATCTTCTGAGTCCTCATCTGATGTTTCTCCCCAGGCAGCAACCATAGCCTTTGTTGATCCTTTGTTCCTTTTTGGTTGAACTTATTCCTTCTTCCTGCTCCTTTGTTCAGACCTTTCCTTCCTCCACTTAATTTCCCATTGAGGGAAGTTCTTGATCATGTGATCAATCTTACAACACTTGTAGCATCCCACATTGGTCTGTTTCTCAAGAGCCCTTGGTTTGATGAAGGGTGTACCTTTTGAATAACCCTTTCCTCTCATCAAGTAATTTTTGAAAATTCTAGTGTTTATAGCCATTTCATCCTCCTCTAGATCTGAACCTTCAGCAATTCTGGGAGCCAAACTTCTTTCCTTCTTGGGTGCATCCATTTTCATGGTCTGCCTTCTCAGTTCATAGGCAATAAGGTTTCCTATTATTTCATCAAGCTTGAGGGTAGCAATATTCTTTGATTCCTGAATAGCAGTAATTGTGCTTTCCAAAGAGACTGGCAGAACCCTGGTCAAAATCTTCTGAAATTAGTCTTCTTCGACAATAATCCTGCCAAGAGATTTAAGTTTATTTGTCATTGTGGTGAACCTTGTATACATCTCTTAGATGGTTTCTCCTTCCTTCATGGTGAAGCTCTCATATTGGGAGTACAACAGTGTTCCTCTGGACCTCTTCACTTGAGGTGTTCCTTCATGAGCCACTTGCAGAGTGTCTCAGATTTCCTTAGCAGTAGTACAGTTTTGAATTCTACTGTACTCATCTGGACCTAGTCCACACACAAGCCATTCTTGGCCTTGGCATTTTTCTCCTGCTTCTTCAGGTCTTCAGTAGTGCAGTCAGCCCTTGTCTAAGGCATATCCACTCCTTCGACATTCTTCTTTGTAGTTGTTAGAGGACCATCAGTGACTATATCCCAGAGCTCATATTCTTCTCCTATGATGTGATCCCTCATCCTATTCTTCCCCCAAGAATAGTACTTACCATTGAAAAGTGGAGGCCCAGCCATGGAATCCCCTTCCCAGTTCCCAGGTGGTGCACTCATGTTGATCTTTTCCTAAGGTGTTATCCTCTTCAAGGATAACCCGCTCTAATACCAATTGATATTCTAAACATCAATACCACACAGGGGGGGGGGGTTTGTGGTACCCAATTTTCACTCTAGAAGAACCTGGTTCTTCTAGGTGTTCTAACTACTACTATTTGCAGAATAATAAGTACATAAAATAAAGAACACACATATTTTTACGTGTAAAATACCTGGCTCAAAAGGTGAAAAAACCACGACCTACTACTCAGTAGGGTTTTTCCAAGCTTCCACTAAAATCACTAAGCCAGAACAGCATTTACAAAAACTCTTTGTAAACCTAAGGATTAACTCTAATCCCTTGTAGCACACAACCTCAACTGTTGCGACAATTTCAAGTTAGCTTATAACTTGAACACTCAAAGTACTTAATACAAATGCTTCTATGAAAGATGAAAGGTACAACTTTAAAACACCTACTACAATTTAATTGGAATAAGAAAAAACACAATCGAACTGGTTCTTCGATCTCGTTCAAGTAGCTTCAGGAGTGCACACTCAAATCTCACATAAATTGCTTGCAAAATCGCCTTGCTCTTTTGCTTTCAATTTAGTTTAACTTCTGCATTTGTGCAATACCTGTAAAAGAGATCAATCACTGTCATTTAATAGGTTAGTAATCAGAGTTTGATTAGGACTCAATTGCTGATCTTCTATCGTAGTTGAGTTCTTGAAGATCTCAAACTCCAACACTATCTTTTATCCGGATTATGTTCTCTTTATATAAGGAGACCTTCTCCCCTTATCCAATACGCAACCTTTTCGATCAGATCACAAGATATTGTTGATGACTTATCTTCTTCACGCTCATCTCTTTCACGTGCATCTCACATGTTTAGATCAAGACTGTGCTTCACTAGATGGACATGGTCCATGACTGAGTTCATTTGTCATTCTTTAGAACTTTACCTATTATTGGGCCAAGGCAAAATACATATGTTACCACCTGAACTATGGACCAAATCCCCCTTACACACTTTCTGTGGACGATAATAATATTACACATGCAACCTTTCTAAAGTGTAGCTAGTACACACCATTTTTCCAGATGGCATGCGCGTGTTTAACTAAAACATTGTACGCATATAACCTCTAAAATTTTATTCAGATCCTTAATTAAATGCCACATGTCATAATTGTTTTCCTTATATCTTTTCTTAATATGATAGTAAAAAGAAACTAGAAAAGGGGAAACCAGATCTGGCTTTCTTTTTTGTTCCTTGTCATCCCAGCTTAGATCCATCCTCCCACTTCGCTCCCCCCTCCCCCCATAGACACAAAAAAAATTATTTTACATTTCTTCCCCAAATCACCTTCCGGCAAACTCTCACTACAACAATTAAAGCCAATTTAAAGTGGGTTTTGCATTTGAAGTTATAATCCAGCTTGATATTATGTTTCTTCTCAAGTATAAAAAGAATAATAACAAACATTTAAAGTATTTTCCTCTTCAATTGCTGCTGGATTTCTCATTTTCAAACAAAGGTTTCTTTTTTTAAATAGGTGTGGAGAAGGGGGACTGTGGTATTTGTTGATTTATTTTTGGTGAAGAAGATGAGAAATGTGGGGGGGGGGGGGGAGGGGGGGCTTTGTTTCTTTTTTGTTTGTTTTCTTTTAAATATTATCAATTGGTGTAAATTTAGTATTTTTTTTTTCTTGAGTTAGGACACGTGTCACGAACTTATTGGCGCGTGACCTCACACGTATTTTGAAAAGCTGGTCAAGAAAAAATGTGGTGTGTATTAGCTACACTTTCGAAAGGTTGCGTGTGTAATATTATTATCGTCCACAGAAAGTGTGTAATGGGGATTTGGGCCATAGGTTAGGTGGGTACTTATGTATTTTACCTTGGGCCAACAGTGTGTGAGGTTTGTGTGTTATTCTGTGAGCTGCATTTGATGTCTAGAACTTACCCCGTGTATCTGCAAAGCAAAATAGTAGTTTTGTTCAGTATTGGAAGTGATATAGGCTTCTCTTTATTGAGCGAGATATGTATATTTTACTCACATAATTGTTATGTATCGTAGTTAACTCTTGGAGCATGTAATCCTATTTGTTTGGCAGCAATATTACAAGCCTTACACATTTGTTTGAAACCATATATTTGAACCTTTTCACATCTCATGAGCACTTAAATAATTTCGAACTTTGTAAAAGTTAAAGTGTGGGGTGGTTGGTTTGGCTTTTGAGTGGAACGAATGAAATAAGGAGAAAGGTACACTGTTTTTAAAAAGTAAGAGCCACTTAAATTGAAAAAAAAATAGTTGTATTGCTATGAAAAATATTTCTTGATAGTGATGACTCTTGATGTAATTGTGGTTAAAGAATTATGGAGTTAATATACATTGTAAAAATTTTACGGGGCACCCTATTTGGTCGCCCCCATTTAACCTATACCCATTTTTCTAAATTTTTTTTAACTTGTACCCACTTTTTAAATAACTTCAGCCCCCTTTCTCCTCCTCTTTGCTTCGCCACTCTCTCGAATCATATACAGGAGAATCTCAGCTAAGCAGAAAATATATTAGATCCATTACAACTGGATATCCTCCTAAATGTAACAACATCGTCCGTTTCTCTATTAGAGTAGTATAACATGAACTTAAACTCATTGTTGATACTTGTCAGATATAGAAGATTATTTGAAACAAGCATACTTGGGCTACCAGTGGTGATATCAACTGACCCAGAAATCAATTACAATGTCTTCCAACAAGAAAATAATCTCTTCCAGTGCTGGTACACAAAGAGTGCTTCTGCTCTCCTTGGAAAGAAAGGCTTGAATGTCCACGGAGGAGTTGGGGACAGTACTCATCAACACTAAAGATAATCAAAGGAGTTATTAGTATCTAGGTTAACTAAATAACTTCATCTCTAGAGCTGAAGTTCGACAATTGCAAAACAAAAACTTCAGCTCTAGAGCTGAAGTTCGCCAGTTACAAAACAAAACACAAAAACAAAAACTTCAGCTCTAAAGCAGAAGTTCGCGAGTTACAAAACAAAAACATCAGCTCTAGAGCTGAAGTTCGCCAGTTACAAAACAAATACTTCAGGTCTAGAGCTGAACTTCAAGCCCGACTACTAGAGTGCTTAAGTTTTGCTTGATTGCCTTTGCTACTTCAACCTCGTATGCTGAAGTTATGCAAAAATTCATGTACGCTTGCAATTATTTTATAAAGCGGGCACAAGTTAAAACGTGACACAAAAAGCGGGTATAGATGCAAATCCCCCATATGCATTGATGTGAAGGTGGAGTTATGATTTGACATAAGTGTGGGCTTTTAAATGTTAAAGTATATGTATGAAAGTGTTTAGGGAGGTGTAGTCACTCTTCTATATAAATATATCCTACCTAACCCGTAGCCTACATTACAACCAATTAAAGTCCTGCTTGATCCTAGACTGAATGAGCTCAATTAGTAGAGTAGTACACTACGATCAAGCCTATGGTCCATCTTTTGCGGCATATGAATGTTATTTCTAAGTGTGAGTGAATTCTTTCTATCTTGAGTTCCTAATGGTTCTTAAATTTTATTATGTGTGGAACTACTCCCTTTTGTTGTTTGAGGGCACTTGGTTCATAAAGGAAAGGTAATGTCACTGACCTCTACGTTAGAGTAAGTGAGTGAGTTGTGAATAATGCATGGTACGAGTAGAGATTTTTTATCAAACAAAGATAACATAAAAATAGTGGAGTATATAAAATAGAAAAAAAAAAATAGAATGAATTGAGCAAAATTGAAGAACGAGAGCAGTATCAAGGAAATATAAATGTAACAAGAACTTGAACAAGAAGCTCCTACACAGTTTTATGAGAAAAACAATGCTTTCTTTGTTCCAATTAATATAACATGTTTCCAATTTTGAGATTCCTTCAAAACACTACCACAATTCTGTTTACAATTTTATTTTTTGCATTCACAAACTTTAAACTTTTACCTTCACTTAATTATACAAAGAGTTTTGAGACATATATTAATAATATTCACTACTTACATCCATATTGTTTGTTAAATTAGTGACTAAGATTCATTAGCATGTTTATTAACTATGATCAAGTGTATTTGTTATATTCAAGTTTCATTAAAGAATAGGCCGCCTTTTTTCACTCTATTCTCATTGAACATTCGATCCCATTATAATTAATCGATAGTCATACATCTTTTATCAGCCTTCTGGAATTAAAAGATAGGGTCTGGTAAGTCCATGGATAGCGTATTTGGGTTAAAAAATCAGAAACACCAAATACCTAGAATTAGCTTATAGTAGTATAAAGAAAGATAGAGTTCGAATTAAGTAGAATGATGAGTTTCTAAATGGTTGTTTGGTGCCTTATATATATACACACACTTGTTGATACAGATATGATGTACATTCCGGTTCTTTATTGATGCTTCTTGATTGGTTTATTGTTAGAATATGATATTCTTCGCAACATGCCCCTTTCCCACCTTATTCTGTTAATTCCGGTTATTATGATTCTCTTTGTATATGATCTAATTGCATAGGTTTATATGGTTGTCGTGTCCTAGCCTCATCACTACTTCACCGAGGTTAGGTTCAACACTTACTAAGTACATGGGGTCAGTTGTACTGATGCTACACTCTGCACTCTTTTGTGCAGATTTCGATACCGGACCCGATGCGTAGCTGAGGCAGCTTCCTTCAGTCTAGGGAGACCAAGGAAGATTTGCTGGCATCCGCAGAGCCTAAAGTCCCCCTTACCTATTTTAGCTTACTACTGTCTCTTTTTATTCCGAGAATAGTTGTACTTTTCTTTCTAGACAAGTGTTTGTAGAAATTCGTAGATGTTCGTGAATTTGTGACACCGGATTCGTGGGTAGACATGTATTGGGTTAATTGAATTATTTATAACTCTTCCGCACTTTACATCTGTTTAGCTTTAGTTATTGTTTACATCTGTTTGGGTTGATCGATAATGGGTTAAAACCTTAATCAGTGGCTTGCCTAGCTTTCACGAGTATGCACCATCACGACCCCCGACGGTAAGAATTCCGGGTCGTGACAAGTTGGTATCAGATCACTAGGTTGCCTAGGTCTTACAATTCACGAACAAACAAGGTAGAGTCTGTGGGATCGGTACAGAGACGTCTGTGCTTATCCCATAGAGGCTACAAAGTTTAGTAATAACTTCACATCTATTCTTCTCTCTCATGTTATTCGACTTTTCAATGCTAATTGAACTTCTACTATGTTCTTTCGTAGATGGCGAGAACACATACTTCTTCATTCGCTAATCATCAGCCCGAGCCCCTAGTGGCAGCTCCTACGAGGGGCGAGGACGAGGCAGAGGTCATGCTAGAGGCTGAGGTAGGGGCAGGGCTCAGCCCAGAGTAGGAGCACCAGTAGCGGATCCTCAGGTAGAGTTTGAGGTGGAGGTTACACCCCAGACCATTCCAGCAGGGCCAGCTTAGGTTTTAGAGAGGTTGATCGCTACCCCAGTACTTCAGAATGCTCTAGTCCGTCTAGTGGGCCTTATGGACAGTGTCTCCCAGACAGGCTTACTTCTTGTAGCACCACCTGTCTATTAGGGTCGGGGAGGAGCAAAAACTCCCGCTACTTGCACTTCGGAGTAGATGGCTCCTCAGTTTCAGACTCTAGCAGTTTAGCCAGTTAGAGTAGTTTCGCTCGGTGTGGTATCTCAAACCGGTGATGGAGCAACTATTTCTGCTGAGGCTTTGTGGAGGTTGGACTATTTGGATAACTGTCACAAGGTTCTTCAGAACATGGGGATAGTGGAGATCAATGGGATCGACTTTGTTGTTTTTCGTCTGTCAGGTTCCACCAAGACTTGGTGGAGGGATTATAGTTTGGCTAGGCCAGCTGGGTCACCAGCTTTGAGTTGGGATCAGTTGTCTCAGCTATTTATGGAGAAGTTTCTTCCTATCACCCAAAGGGAGGACTATCGGAGGCAGTTTGGGCATCTCAAGCAGGGTTCTATGGCTGTTATCAGTACGAGACAAGATTTATTGCCCTAACCCATCATGCTGTTATTAAACTTCCCACTAAGAGAGAGAGAGTGAGAAGGTTCATTGAGGGACTCACTCAGTCTATTCGACTACAGATGGCTAAGGAGACAAGGAGCAAGATATCTTTTTAGGATGTGGCCAGTGTGGCCTGGCGAATTGAGATGGTTCTATCACAGGGGAGTGGTCAGTGGTCCGACAAGAGGCCTCGTCTTTCCGGTAGATTCAATAGTTCCTCGTCTTGAGGTAGGGATTCTTATGGTGAGTCCATCCTCCCAGGCTGTTTCATTCAGCACTTCAGGCTTCCCATGGTGCTCTAGGTGGCCGTGGTTCTCATATGCAGTATTCGGATCAGCTACCCTATAGTTCATTACCAGCTCCTATCAGTGCACCTCCACTCCAGAGTTTTTAGGGTGGTTACTCTAGCTGTTGGGGTCAGTTTCAGGGTCAACACTCCCAGCATCCATAGACTTGTTATACTTGTGGCGATCCAAGGCACATTGCTAGAATTTGCCCTCGAGCCTCGAGCAATTCTCAACATCAAGGTTCTCATGCTATGGTTCAGGCACCGAGTGTTCCACAGCCCACCCGACCAGCTAGAGGTAGGGGATAAACAGCTAGAGGTGGAGGTCGATGTGTTAGAGGTGGAGGTCAGGCCACTAGAGGTGGAGGCCAGCCATTAGGAGGACATCCCAGGGATGTAGTTTGGAGTGGTGGGGCCCAGCCCCAATGTTATGCTTTCCCTGCCAGGCTTGAGGCTAAGGCATCCGATTCCGTTATCACAGGTACAGTTTCAGTTTGCAATAGAGATGCATCAGTTCTGTTCGATCTAGTGTCAACATACTTGTATGTGTCATCTTATTTAGCTAAGTATTTGGGTGATCCTCATAATTCTTTGAGTGCTCCTGTATATGTTTCCACATCGGTGGGTGATTCCACTATTGTAGATCGTGTCTATCGCTCGTGTGTGGTTCTTATTGGGGGTCTTGAGACCCATGTAGACCTCTTACTTCTTGATATGGTTGATTTTGATGTCATATTGGGGATGGATTGGCTGTCACCTTATCATGTCATATTGGATTGTCAAGCCAAGACTGTGACCTTTGCCTTGACAGGGTTGCCTTGATTGGAGTGAAAATGAACTCCTGGTCATTTTACCAGTAGGGTCATTCTTATATGAAAACTCGGTGTATGGTCGAGAAGGGGTGTTTGGCTTGCTTGGCATATGTGCGTGATTCTAGTGCTGAGGTTACTTCTATGGATTTCGTGCCAGTTGTTCGTTAGTTTTTAAGGGTATTTCCTACAGACCTGCTGGGGATGCCACCCGACAAGGATATCAATTTTTGCATTGATTTGGCTCTAGGTACTTAGCCCATTTCTATTCCGCCATATCGTTTGGCCCTACTAGAGTGAAGGAGTTGAAAGAACAGTTGCATGACCTGCTTAGTAAGGGCTTCATTAGTCCTAGTGTCTCACCCTGGGGTGTGCTAGTGTTGTTAGTTCATAAGAGGGATGGGTCGATGAGAATATGTATTAATTATCGGCAGTTGAACAAGGTCACCATCAAGAACAAGTATCCATTGCCGAGGATTGATGATTTTTTTTACCAGCTTCAGGGTGCCAAAGTGTTTTCAAAGATTGCTTTGAGATCTGGCTACCATCAGTTGAGGATTAGAACATTCGATGTCCCTAAGACAACTTCCGGCACTCGGTACGAGCATTACGAGTTTTTAGTGATGTCATTCGGGTTGACAAATGCCCCAGCTGAATTCATGGATTTGATGAACTGTGTGTTCAAGCTTTATTTGGATTCCTTCGTGATTGTCTTCATTGATGATATTTTGATATACTCCCGCAACCGAGAGGAGCACGAGTAGCATCTTCTAGTCGTTCTTTAGACTATAAGAGACAATCAGTTGTACGCTATGTTTTTTAAGTGCGAGTTTTGGCTGAGTTCAATTGCATTCTTGGGCCACATCGTATTAGTAAAGGGTATTCAGGTGGATTCGAAGAAGATAGAGGCAGTCAAGAACTGGCCTCAACCCATATAAATTACAAATATCCAGAGTTTCTCGGGTTTGGCAGGTTATTACCATCGGTTTGTTGAGGGGTTTTTATCGATAGCAACCCCGATGACCAGGTTGACCAAGAAGGGTGCCTAATTCAGGTAGACAGACAAGTGTGAGGCGAGCTTCCAGAAGCTCAAGACGACTTTCACTACGTCGCTGGTGTTGGTATTGCCTACGGGTTCAGGGCCATATATAGTGTATTGTGACGCATCTCGTATTGGACTTGGTGCGGTGTTGATGCAAAATGTCAAGGTTATTGCATATTGTGACTGTTGAAGATTCACGAGAAGAATTATCCAGTAAATGATTTGGAGCTAACAGCCATTGTTCACATGTAGAAGATTTGGAGGAATTATTTATATGGTGTGTCATGTGAGGTGTTCACAGATCACAAGAGTCTACAGTATTTATTCAAGCAGAAGGAGCTCAATTTGAGGTAGAGAAGGTGGTTGGAGCTACTAAAAGACTATGACATCACCATCTTGTATCATCCGGGGAAGGCCAATGTGGTGGCCGATATTTTGAGTAGGAAGTCACCCAGTATGGGCAGTCTTGCGTATATTCCGGTCGATAAGAGACTGCATGCTTTAGATGTTCAAGTTTTAGCCAATCAGTTCGTGAGGTTGGATGTTTCTGAGCCCAGTTGTGTGCTGGCTTGCACAGTCACTCGTTCTTCATTATTTGAACGTATCCGAGGTCGACAATATGAAGATCCTCATTCTATTGTCATTAGGGACACGGTGCGGTACTGGGGTGCCAAGCAAGTTACAATTGGAGATGATTGTGTTTTGAGGATGCAGGGTCATATTTGTGTGCCCAATATAGATGGACTTTGTGATTTGATTCTAGAGGAGGCCCATACTTCCCGATATTCTATTCATCCGGGCACCGCTAAGATGTATCAAGACTTGCGATAAAATTATTGGTGGAGGAGGATAAAGAAGGATATTGTTGCTTAGGTAGATCTGTGTTTGAATTATCAGCAGGTAAAGTACGAGCATCAGAGACCTAAGAGTTTGCTTCTAAATATTGAGATTCCTGAGTAGAAGTGGGAGCGTATCATAATGGACTTTGTTGTTGGACTCTCACCGACTCAGAGGAAGTGTGACACTGTATGTTATTGTGGATAGGCTGACTAAGTCAGCGTATTTCATTCCTGTGGTAGTTTCCTATTCTTTTGAGTGGTTGGCAGAGATTTTTATCTGGGAGATTGTTCCTCTTCCTAGTGTGCCCGTGTCTATTATTTTTGACCGAGGTACACAGTTTATCTCGCATTTTTGAAGGCAGTTCAACACGAGTTGGGTACTCGGGTCGAGTTGAGCACAACATTTTATCCTTAGAGGGACAGACAGTCTGAGCGTACTATTCAGATTTCAAAGGATATTCTACGAGCATGTGCTATTGACTTTGGAGGTTCGTGGTATCAGTATGTGATTAGGGAAGTTTTCTTACAACAACAGTTATCAGTCAAGCATCGAGATGTCTCCCTATGAGGCAATATATGGTAGATGGTGTCAATTGCCAGTTGGGTGGTTTGAGCCGGGGGAGGCTCGGTTGTTGGGTACGGATTTGGTACAGGATGCGTTAGATAAGGTCAAGATCATTCAAGATAGGCTTCTTATAGCTTAGTCCAGGCAAAAGAGTTATGCTGACCGTAAGGCTTGTGATATGGCATTCATGGTCGGAGAGCGAGTGTTGCTTCGGGTGTCTCCCATGAAGGGCATGATGAGATTTGGAAAGAAGGGCAAGCTAAGCCCTAGGTTCATATGTTATTTTGAGATACTTGATCGAGTGGGAGAGGTGGCTTACAGACTTGCGTTGCTGCCAAGTTTATCAACTATGCATCCAGTGTTTTATGTGTCCATGCTTTGGAAGTATAATAGCGATCCATCCCACATTTTAGACTTTAGCACTGTCCACTTGGACAAGAACTTGACCTACGAGGAGGAGCCGATACCTATTCTAGACCAGCAGGTTTGTTAGTTAAGATCGAAGAATATCCTTTCAGTTCATGTCCGGTGGAGAAGTCAACCTGTTGAGGCAACGACCTGGGAGTCCGAGCTTGATATGCGGAGCCGATATCCTCATCTTTTCCCCGACTCACGTACTTTTCTATGTCCGTTCGAGGACGAACAATTGTTTTAAAGGTAGAGAATATAATGACCTAAAAGATCATCTCGTGTTTTAGAAGTCAAATCCATGTTCCAAGGCCTTTAAAACCTCCTTTTGTTTCACCTCGATTTGTTTGCGCAGTCCAGGCGTTTATCTGGAAATCCCTTAAGTGAAAATTTGAGAAAATGCTAAGTTTTGCCTTTAAAATGGAATTAAATTGACTGTACTCAACATTTTGGGTAAACGGACTCGGACCTATATTTCGACGGTCCTGTAGGGTGCGTAGTAAAATATGGGACTTGGGCGTATGCCCAGAATAGAATTCCGAGGTCCCTAGCCCAAGAAAGAATTTTTTTAAGAAAATTATTTGCTGGAAAATATAAAGTCTTTTGGAAATGAAATGGTGTGTGTTCTCGGTGGTATAGGGCCCATATTTGGTTTCGAAGCCCGGTACAAGTTAAAAATAATATTTAAGTCGAACTTGTGAAATTTTGTAAGAATCAGAGTTGATTTGGTATTAATCGGACCTTCAGTTGAGAAAATGGAAATTTTTATGTTCTTGAGAATTTTATGAATTTTGGTGCTAAATTTGCAGTTGTTCATGTTATTTCGATGATTTGATTGCACGATCAAGTCCGTATGATATTTTTAGACTTGCGTGCATGTTTGGTTTGAAGCCCCGAGTGCTCGGGTGAGTTTTGGATAGGCCACAAAGTGATTTTAGACTTAGGAAGATTGCTGCTATGTTGCAGCTGTGTAGCATGCCCTTGCAATATCAGGCTTCGCAATTGCGATGTAATCAGTGACGAATGCGAGCTTTTGCATCGCAAATAGGATAACTCAGGGCCACCCTTTCTCTCAAATGCGAGATATACTTCGCATATGCAAAGGTTGTCCAGATAGGCTATGTCACGACCCGAACTGATGGGCCGCGACCAACATAACACATCTTTTCATGTCAGACTATTATAAATAACTGAGCTGGAGAGGTTGCCGTGAAATAGACAGAATACAAAAGGTAATGCCAAATTATACATAAGACATATGGGCCTCTAAGACCAAAATGACCACTTGAACACTGAACATAGGCCGAAAAGGCCATACAATCTTTTACGTACATGACATCTATCTACAAGCCTCTAAGAATACATAATTATCATAAAGGTCGGGACAGAGTCTCGCCATACCAAACAATACACATCTAACTCATACTAATCAAACAAGTAACTCCAAAGCAAATGGAGCGCACCAACATCTTCTGATAAGCTGATAACCTACCTGGAGGGCTCTCGACCTATCTATGGGGACCTGCGGGCATGAAACACAGCGTCCCCGGGAAAAAAAAGGACGTCAATACAAATAATGTACTGAGTATTTAAGGCACATAAAGAAGTACATAACATACATGGAAAAAATATAGAGTAATTGATTCAACCTATAAGTCTGGAAAACTTTGTAAATCATAAAATACTTATAGTGCCATGCATATGCATATGAATGTCATGTCGTGCATAGGTACATGTTTCATAACATCATCAGCCACCGAGGGCATCCCATCATATCATCTCGGCCACTGTGGGCAAAATCATCAACGTATACCAGCTGATCAGGTGGTGGTGCATATATAACGCCATAACCTTTCCCATATCACACACACACACACACACACACACATATATATATACATATATACGCGTATATAATGCCATCTAGTCATGGGTCTATGTACATGAATGCAATGAATAAAAAGTACGTTATTAAAATCATTTGTAATGTCATAAGACCATTTTTCCTTTGAGTAATATCATAATGTAAACTCTTTTCAACTTTCGTATTTTTCTGAGACCCATGAACATATGATAAAATATTATGACATATGGGAATTCAAGAACATAGATATCTCTAATACTTCTATGAATAGAGTCATTTATGGAATTTGTGCATTTGCACGTTTCGTTTGTGTCGTATAGATCATGCCAAAAGAAAGAGGGGATATTCTTAACATACCGATTAAAGAAAACTAACTTCTGACTTTTCAAGTTTCTTTGAATCAACTGAACAAAATTTCAAGCTCCTTACTCTGATGAAGTGATGAAGACTTTGTTTCTGTTCTCTAATTTCTAAACCAAGAAAGAAGTCTTTTATTGTTATTTGATCTCATCTTTTCGACCTATAATTAATTGTAATCAAGACTTATGTCTTGTTTTGGATGCCTAGGTCGCCACCTAATACATAGAGTGACTAAGAGTCACCTTATGCTGCCACGTCACTTGGGGTATAAATTACTAGTTAATTGGGTAATGCCCTGTTATCCGGTAATTATACAATTACCCGCATAATTTAAGAATTGTCTCAATTACTTATAATACTACTTAGTTTTAATATGCTTTATACATCGTACTACCGTGGTCATATGATACCTTGCATGGTACTAGTCCATAAATACTGAGCATTTAGCTCGGGCCGTATTTTATCCCAAAATGCCAATCTTTGACAAAAATTTATTTTCTTTGACTTGATTCAACTTTCACCTTCACAAATTTACTTATCACTTGTGAAATGGCAAAATCCTTATAATCTCAAAATAATCTTTTACTTGGACTGATGTCAATTACCTTATGAAAAATTCGCGTACAGTACTACAGGGTGCAACATCGTCATAACTTATATTGCGAAGCGTAACATTACCGTAATGTAATACTTCAAGGTGCAACATTGCCGTAATTTATTATTATGAAGAGTAACATCATCGTAATGTAATACTTCCGGACGTAACATTATCGTAATATTGCGGGGTGTAACATTATCATATACGACATTTGGCTATCGCTCGGCTGACAAGTCGCCCGGAGACACCCAACGCGGCAGCACCAGAAATCGAGCAATGATGGATCGACATCCTACCCCGTCGTAGTAACAATGTTGGAAAACCTCTTCAAAAGGATCGAATCAGGCTCGTGGAATCTCCTATACAATAGTCTCTCGAAGATACAATCCCGGAACTCATTTCGTGGAAATTAGGAACGATGAATCTCTCTGGATATGAAAAGACCTCGGATCCTTACGGGTGCATCACAACTTACGCATGCTCGTCCAGGGATAGCGACCTCCAAAATGTTGTACTCTAGCCCGTCCCGATAAGAAGATTCGAAGAGACTCTCCCAAAAGAAACCATGACGCGGCGCCACTGCCCGACACCTGACCTTGCGAACCCGCTTACCATACTAACGTGGTCCTCCGCGGAAGCATGCGTCGGCACCATCAAAGCAATACCAAGAGGGCCCAATGAACCTAAGGCTGAAGGAAGAAGAAATAAAGTGCCGTGTGAAGTCTCACCCCACTCCCTAATAGGACGAAAGAGATCGCTCCCGGTTTTGAGTAGTTGGGCAACACAGGCCTTCACCCAAAGCCTAAACGAAGCATACCCAATGGTTTCAGGGCATTTCAAGAAAATCCTAGTCAGATATCTAGTCGAGTCCTAGTTGGATGCACGCAACTGATACCAGTCCCGAATCAGGGCCGTAGACGACCGTCCGGGAACCATCTCGGGTTCTGCATATCCAGGCAGATTCCCGATAAAGAAGCTGACGCCGAGCGAAATGAGGCATCGTCCGTGTGAAGCTAATGGAAGGAACAACTCGAGGTGCAGCCTGCATCTCAATAACAATGCAGTAGACCGAGGACAACACCCTCGAGGGACCTCTAGTGGTACCAGATTCAGCAAGACACGGTTGGAAGGGACACCTCGCCCGACAGAGTACGATTTCAGTGTTGATGTGCCAACCATCATGATCACCATAAGTGAAACTAGGAATCCTAGGCGGCTTGGACCTATTCGACCGAAACCTATTCAAGGAAACCATGGCCCGACGCAGGAGCCACGAGGCACACGAGCTCACCGGCCCAAAAAAACAACAACTATGCTGTTCAATAGAGGTCTCCACCATGTATTGCCCAGCGGCCACGGCATATTGCCACAACCGATAGGCCATGACGTATTGCCACAATTGTAAAAGAATGGCATCATCCCTCAAAAATCCATAAAGTGGAGAGTGAAAGTACTCATCACTGGAAAAAGACAATCCCGGAGAATGCTCCCAAAGGACACCCTTGCGCCCGAGGGAAGGGACACCGAGACTCCGCCTCAGCCTCACATTAATGTGTTGGTAATCCCCTATTTCATTTGACTTATTCGAATAAAGCATGTGTTCATGAGTACAGGTGGTTCAACCAACTATACCGACGATGTCAGGACAAAGCCGATAGCCAGTCCAGACCGACATTGCTCCCGCGCCTCAAATCTTTGATGGATTCCTGATGCCAATCGCCACAACAATCAGGTCGATCCCTCTGTAGAACTCACCCAAGCTCGGGCTGGTACGTCGAGCACACAAGGCACAAACGTTTTATGCAGATGACAACGGATTCATCGCCCGGGGGCGACTTCGACCCTGCTTCGCCAAAGGGGTGAAACCCCACGGCAAATGCGGGACTAAAATATTTTGACAAGGAGATACACGCGATAAGAGGAGATACCTCACCATTTGACCCATCACCGGCATCACCCTCGAAGGGATCAAAGGGTAAGCAGAACCACATCTTCGGTCAGCCTGGTCGAACGTAGCAGAATGCTTCATCAGGGATCGCTCCCAGAAATGTCGCCTACACATACCGCAGAAAGGAAGAACTACTCCGCTCCTTTTTCTTTTCCTTTCTTTTCTTTTCACTAACCTGCATGCAGGCAGCCAGCTAAGGCATTTAGTAGTTCTGAACTGCACTCGGGGATCCGAGGCCCCCAGGGGGTCCACCGAGCTTTCTTTCCTCAATTGGGGTTTTAACATCAAGAAGGTTCCGCCAACAAGATTATTAGTGAGGAAGCATACCGCCAAGAAAGGGATCCGACGAGATCGCAATCCTCTCTTCTAAGTTCCAATAAGGAATCATACAAAAAGATCAGATAATCAGAGAAGCCGCACCCGTGCGGGCCGAACTCACAACAATGGGACAACATGTATTACAGCATATATTTTCGCCAAGCAATAAATAATACTTTTTAGGCATTTCATGCTTCGAAGAAGGCTATTTCGGTATATTCACAACAAAGACATCTCCGGTAGATGTGTCTCAAGATACTCGGAGACTTGAACAATTTGACGCCCGGATGACCCTAGGGTCGGGACGCCAGGATCATCAAGCCCCTATAAGGAAACTCCGAGCTCACGAGAAGCGGTCTTCACGCTAAAAAAATAAAAAAAATTAATAAAAAAAATAAACTAGATGACTTAGAGAGTGCCGCCAATCACCATGCATTGAAAAATCTGAAACTGTAAGACCCTAGCGGGCAGACTCGGCATAACCAGATCTATCCTCCACAAACTGTAAGACCTCAATAGGCATGGCCAACAGTAAGACCTCAACAAACATGAAATTCCCGCAGTTTAGGCTATACGTCGCATTTTTAAAAATCCCTAAAGGGCATACCCTCGGTGTAGACGCCTAAAACTGCCACTTGGGATAAAAAATGGCTACGCCCAAATGCATATGACTACGATCAAAACGGCTGATACAGCCCAAATAATGCAACTCGGGGACACCCGACTATCGCTAAAAAATCCACCAAATATACTTCGAAAAGAACCGATTAAAAATAAGCTTCCATCAATAGGCAAAAAACGATTTCCGACCACGTCGGCTCCAAAATCGCAAGAGCATCCATCTACTCGACCAATGAACTATGAACCTTACGAGGTGCTCAAAACATTGTCGACGACGACTTGAAATAGAGGTTCTTTTAGATCTGACGACGTGTCAGGTAAAAATATTCAAAAAGACCTTAACGAGCGGAAACAAAGCCTACAAAAAGCCCACTAGCAAAAATAGCTCAAGAGCCATTGTCGCTAGCTAAGCAAGCCTACTGGCCTCATATTAAAAGGTCTCTACGACCATACAGCTTCAGAGCCATTGTCGCCAGCTTGAAAATTGACGACTTGAGGATTAAACTGAGCTCGAATCGTAACCCGATTCGGATACCGGATCCAAAATAGTTAACTAATCAAGCCTACGTGCCACATACTAAAAGGTCTCAACGACCAAATGGCATAAAAGCCACTATCGACAGCCGGAAACTCAATGATATTTGAGGGTCGATTACAACTCGAGTCATAGCGCAACTCGGATACTGGAGCCAAAAAATATAATATGCCCAAGGGCACGACATAAATGCCACTAGTGCTGGCTAGAATCTCAAAAAAATGTAAGGGTCGATTACAGCTCAAATCGCAACACGACTCGGAGACTGGACCCAGAAAATTGCAAAATGCCTAAGGGTACAACACAAATACCACTATCGTCGGCCAAAGAATCATGGAAACCTAAGGGTCGATTACAGCTCGAATCATAACGTGACACAGAGACTGGACCCGGAAAATTGCAAAACGCCTAAGGGTACGGAATAAATGCCACTATAACTGGCCGGAAACACAATGAAACTTAAGGGTCGATTACAGCTTGAATCGCACTGCGACTCAGACACTGGACCCGAGGAAAATTCAACCACAATATTCCTAAAGGCACGGCTCAAATAATACCATCATTAGCTGATTAATCTCCAAACCACACGCCCGCGAAGTCATTTCAACCTAGGGCACAAAGGACCATCGCCCTCCACCTGTGAAGGCGGGAAAAAGCTGGAAAGCCAATTGAAACTCGAGTCGCAACACAACTCGGGGACAGGGCCAGGAACAGTCGGAACAACAAAATGTCTAGGGGAAAAAGATGAAAAAGCTACTATCTGCCCGCGCGGGCACAAAAATTCAAGGACAAGAAGGCTTGAGTCGGATCTTGACTAGGAGACAAATACTAAATAGCTAGGCCAAACAATGAGGGCTCTGGAACCAACCCGCACTGAAAATAACACTTAAGAGCCCCGGGTCCGTCCGATTGGTCCTGGATCTATGAGGGCCTCACCGAACTCCCAAAACCAGTCTACACGATCGAAAGCAACAATAGAAAAAATGTACAAAAGGAATAATGCTTCAAATTTATTCTCATATATTACATGCGCAAAAAAGCTAGTTCTCCACCTACAGGCACGCCCTACACGTATCGGAGATAAAGCAACAAAACGGTGGAATCTATATTCTGTGCCAAAGAGCTACATCTTGTCAAATTCGCCCTCCGCAATATCAATAAGATGTGACCGAGTGTCACACTCATCCGCCCTTGTTTGAGCCAATATCTCCTAGAGAGTGAAGCCCCTCGCACTGACCTCCTCGAGTACCTCTCTTCGGGATCAGCAGTGAATATATTCCTCGATCGTCTTCTCCCGGACAAGGCTCGCATCAGCTCAGATTGGCCATCAACAACATCCTTTATACAAATCGCCATCTCACGATTAGCTCTGGTTCGGCTTAATGTCGCTTCCGCCCGGGCATCAATTATCCTGGCTCTGACCTTCGAGAGATCAGACTCAAGTCTCTCAATCATATCCGCTTGAACTTTGGCATTGTTACGGGTCAAATTGAGTAGGACATCGAAGGCAGGGAAATTAGCCGAGGCTCTCGTCTCCTCTAAAGCTTGAGCTTGCACTTGGTCCCTTAGCTCATCGCAAACAGCCCTGACGCGATTCACGTCGCCTTTGAGGTACTCCAAGGCATCTGCCTTTTTCTTCAACTGATATGATAAGAGGAAATTAGCATTAAGATTAGAAAGGAGCGAAACGTGTACTATAGGAAATTACTTGCCCCATCAAATAGCTATCTTATTTTGAGCTCCGGTACGCTTCATATCGCCAATATTGCAGCTCAACTTCCTTCTCCTTGAAAAGAAGCCTAAGGGATTCTCCCCCATCTAGAATTTTCTGGAGCTTGGCCCCTTGACGGAGCAGGTCAGACATAAGCCTATCGCAGGCCTGCACAAGATAGATTCAATGAAGGGGAGAGGATACGGGATACAAGGAAACTGTGCACAAACTCACCACAAAGTGGAGACGACGGATTTCTTCCAAATCAGAACACACTCCTATTGATCCTGCCCCTGCGACCCCAGAAGAGCTGGCGCCGGGCACGACATGTTTGCTCATAGGAGCCATTGGCTGGGGATCAGTCTCTGTGGGAGCAGAAAACTCGGGCGATGCCCCATCCTTGGAAATATGAGCCCGACCAGCACCGCTATAGGATCCGTCGCACCGCGGGCTCCGATCCCTCTTATTACCATCATCCCTCGGCCCGGAGGCCAACGGCTCCATCTCCTCTTCGGAAAAATATTGCCTCGCCCGAAGGAACCGCCTGATATCTACAAATGGTGAATCCATAACAAACAAAAGGGGAAAGTGTTTCCTCGAGTATACAGAGGCAGGGCAAAAGCAACATACGCATGTATCTTGGTATTATGCTCCCCATCTGACGCGAAACATAGCTCGCCACCTGTGCTAGTCGCAAGACGAATGGGTCACCAGCCTCCGGACCCAGCCGGGCAGATCATTCACTTCACTCGGTTTCCATTAAGTTGCTGCAACAAGGGAGATAACATTGTTATTTAGCTGGTTTTTGCTATGACCAAAACCTGAAAAAGCAACAAAGCGCCTCACTTACGTGCGTGATTCCACCCTTCGAGAAATGGCAAAAACTCCACAGGGATAATATCGTTTGTCCGGACTCGGACAAACCAACCGGACCACTCTTAGTCTCCACCTTCTTTGTCGTTAAGAACCAAGGGAGTAGACGAACGACCCCTCAGGGTTAGGAGGCCTCGATGATGAAAAGGCCGATATAGCCTAATGAGATGATCAAGCATGAACTCAAGCCCGGCTTTCTCCGAGAAGAATCTCATCATCAGCACCGTTTGCCAAAAATGACCGATGAATTTGCACAAGGGTAACCCGATACCTCAAGCAAAATTCAAGCACAACCCTATCGGGGGGAACAAATGCCAAAGGGTATAGGTGCACACTCAAGAACCTATCGGCAGAGTCCGCGATGCCTTCATCTGGGAAAGCACTTTCATTGTTACCCCCTCGCTCCACCCGCAGTATCACCTTGCCATCTCCAGGTGTTCCTCTCTTATCAAGGACGCCATCTCCATTGCGAAATCCTTCGACTCTTGAGTGCCGGAAACAACACTCTCCGCTCTTTTCCATGCCGGTCCCGAAGTGGTTGCCATGACTGTGGTAAAACTGATAAAATAAAGCAAGGGCGAGCACCAACACTTTTCACACCTGAAGAGATGAGGAGCCCTATGCCAAAATAGAAGTACGACTACCAAAAAATAGTGAAGTCCCGCAAAGAAGTTGAAGCCGTCCCACTTATATGCAAGAAACAACGACGATTCGCCTTCTCGAGGCAAGCTTTGGGAAGCCAATGGCCTCGATACACATCGACGTGTCGATACCCGATCGAAAAAACATCCTCCAACAAAAAGTCAGACTCGATGGGTCGTGCGTATTATCTCCTTGCTCGAGGCAGCACTCCGTATTAGGAGCCGCCGACCCTAAGAAATAGGGCCTCGATGAGCTTTAAATGCTGATACTTGATGCAAGGCAAGTGCCTCATCTCATGATCCCCTCTCCTAGAGAGGAGTAGTAAACCCCACAATCTCCGATCGCCAAAGCTCCACGAGGTCTCGAGAAAGTGCCCAAACACAGGCAAACTCCTCAACAGAAGCCAATCTTGTATCCTAAAATGATTATCTACCTCAAGATCAATAGTGACCCCCGGGTGCCCAAGGGTAACCTTCATCCGGAATAACATTCCTGAAGGCTTTGGAATTCGATGCGTGATCTCCAAAAAATTCGAAGGGTCTCGATAGCCCGAACTTATCAGATCGGTCTAACATTAATCCGAAATATGACAATGGGTCGGAGGAGAGCCATGTCGATCAGCTAGAGATAAGAATGAACGCTCACGAAAGATATCAACTGCCAACAAACGAAAGAAGATTTTCGGAGAGCCCCGAATGGCATAAGAGCATACAAATACAATACGAAGTAAGGGAAGCAAAAGCAGCAAAATATATTCTTATTTATGAAGATTTGCATACAATAGCACCGAGGAGTCATGGCATGCGATTACAAAAGCCCCCGAAGTGTCATGACATACAATTACAAAAGTATACAAGAATCTACACCTAAATCGGAGGAACGAGAGGATGTATATATGATGAAACCCAGGCACCTGGTCCACCCTGGAGTATCCATCTCCAGTATTAGCATCCTCGGGTGTCGCACCCTCGAGCACGTATCCTTGAGGGTGACTCCTTCAACCTCCACCTCTCATAGGTTCCCAGCTCAATCCCCCGAGGGATCCCCTCCGAAGAAGATGAATAAAGGAAAAATCAGGGGACGCAGAGGAGGCAGACAAAAGACACAAAGCCCGCCGAAGCCAAAGGTTGAAGATTCGGCGGGCCCTGGTCTTAATGGCCGGCAGTGCCACTTTATCCCTTGGGAAAGGAAAAACCCTAGGGATAAAGTGCCACGCCAGTCCTGGGTAGGAGAGTGAGCAACGGTGCATAATCCGAATTACAACCTACATAAGAGGGAGACCGACTCCCCATCCATCACCACCTCAGGCCAACAGCAGCGACAAAGGCCAATATACTAACGACCCCAATAATATCAAGACAGCATGCTTATGTTCAATGAAGGGAGGCCCCAGCAGAAGTCCATGACGCAGTCCAAAGGAAATCCTCCAAACAGCGTTGAGATCAAAAGCTTCTATCACGATGTTCGAAGGTAAAAGAAGATTATGAGAAGGAAAAGACAAGCGTGCCAATGGAAGCATTGATATTTTAAAAACAACGCCAAAACATCCTCATTTATAGGGGGAAAACAGCATGGTCATCGAGGCTATAGAAGATTGTTCGATGAATACAATTACTGCTTTGTTGAAAAAATGAATCGAGGCTAGTACTTTTGCCTTGAGGAGCGGAATTGACAGAGTACCGAGCAGGAATCTATAAGATATGCCATCTATCACAAAAGATTGCGCCATGATTCGAATTGCCAGCATAATGTCGCCAAAAGGAGCTCGAGGAGTCAAGTGTCAGAACTATTTCACATCACTTCTGCATGGGAAATGCAGAGACTATCTATACGTGGCAAAATCAGAAGACTAGATTTCTCGCTATCATTATATTTCAGAAGCATGCCCCGAGACCCCGAGGGCAGGAGGCCACGATCAATTTCTCAGCCTCAGGGCTCGTTGAAGCCCGACTTAGAGGAAAGAGAGGCCGAAACTAGGACAGAGGGGAAAGCCCCCTAGGCACATGGCTATGCCTGACAGGCTCGGCCTATCTAGAGTCTACAATGAGGTATTGCATCAAGCCGTTTCATCTCCGTATTCTTGTAATTAATACACATCTACTTATAGCCGAGTTCCCCTCCTATATAAAGGGGACTCACCCTACCTTGTAAGAAACGGATGTTGCTCCATTTCTCCATAAAATCAATAATATCTCTCTCTCTCTCTCTTTCTTCAAAAATTGTCTATTCTCATTGCCTCGAGGCCGCCTTAGCACTTTATCGTTTTCTCATTTATTCTCTATTAATTTCCTCAATATTGATAATATAGATATTTGCTTAGCTGTGTTTCTGCTTGTTATCCCATTCTCGATCACCCTCGATAGCTCTAGATCGGCTCGAACCTTGGCTCCGAGGTATCCGCAGGCCGACTTTGCATTTAGGCAACAGCCCCTTATTGGTTTGATTACTGCCTTGCTTAACTCACTTTTCGTCACTATACTTCACGTTCTTAGCACTAAGTGCCCCAACAAACTAGCTCAGGAATAGATCACGTATTTTTAGAATCCCATTTACAAATTTAATTGTTGTTACTATTTTCACGGTAAACAATCACCTTTTCACTTACCTTTTCTTATCCTTACTCATGTATTCCTAAAACCTTGTCATTCTATCATACTTTATCTTGCGATCGATTCCCTTATGCTTTTCTAAAACATCAAGCAAGACATCACCTCGTCAATAACTCTTCTTTTACTCTCTAATTAGATCTTTCGGTACTTAAAAACCATAGGCTGGAAGATATGCCACTGACGATGTTGCTATCATTATTGGATACTGATTCCCCACTCTTTTAGGCTTTTATCCAAAGTATAGACTATTTACGATCTTCTGGCTTTGAGTATCTCGTACGTTGTTACCTTTACCTTCCTTACCTTAAAATCTCGCATTGTACCTTCTATCTCTTTCATGACCTCCCTTACACCTAGGTATATTTCACGTCCATAACTTGAAGCTCTATTATAATACTCATGCCTCTGGTACATACACAATCCGGTGGGAGCTTTGTACTGACTTCTTATGAGGTAGGTACTTCTTCTAACTGGCTTCCTTGTAGACACATTATAGATTATGGTTGTTGTGTTATTTCTCTTGAACATTTGATATTAAGAGTGATTCTATCATGTTCTCAAGAACAACTTCTATAATTTTTCTAGGTCCAATAATTAGACTTTTGATATACTTGGGTGATGTAATTCTTTAGTTTCCTCCTCCTTCAGATCAGCCT
This sequence comes from Nicotiana sylvestris, assembly GCF_000393655.2. NCBI lineage: Eukaryota > Viridiplantae > Streptophyta > Magnoliopsida > Solanales > Solanaceae > Nicotiana > Nicotiana sylvestris. The sequence continues at coordinate 7,962,238 of NC_091059.1, forward strand.
TTATATAGGATTAAGCTATCTTCTGGTCTGTGGCTCATGGTATTAGTTATTACCTTAGCCTTTAGTGGGCATTAGGAAATATCCATGATACAATCTTCTAACAATTCAATCCTTTGTCTATGCCCTGGGATTAATTCTTTCTTTTAACTTATACCAGAGTCTTCTATGGCTGTATGATTATCAATAAATATGCTGCATGGATAATTCTCAAAAATCTTGAGTGTACCATAACGTAATAACTCTAGATCATTGATTGAATAATTCCTTTCGTTCCATCTCAGCTTTCTTTAAACATGTGCAATTACTTTTTCTGGTCTTTCTGACCCTTGTTGCATGCATACTTAACTCTTCCTAGTTCCCACATGTGGCAGAATTTTGTGCAACTCATATAGTCTCGAATATTACCTTCGATCTTTCTCCCCGTTCATTAGCCACGGTAGGTGCCACTTTCTTTTGGAAGGCATGCAATTTTTGTTATGAGACTATTTTTACATGACCATTTCTCCTTCTAGTTACTATATTTAAGTTGAAGCCTTCTTCCTTATTTCCACAGCTAGTCTTCCATTGTAGTACTTAGGAGGACCCTCTGACTCTTGTAAAGCTATGGACTTATACATTGTATTCTCGACGGACCTCTTGATGTCTTTACTTGCCTATACTTATTCGCAGTTACTTACCTCCTTTCCCATGGATCTTTTGGTTTGCTTCTAAACTGATATTTTGACTATCTTCCGAGTGGCACTCTATTTTATTTTTGTAGAACTCGTATGGTACCTTTTTAACTTCCCCATATGAATATATCTCAAGTATTATAATGTCATAATGTGAGGCTGAATTCCCCATGTTGGGGTTTACTTTGTTTATGTTGATCGATCTATTGATTTGTCTATAACCTCTTGTCTAGTCATGACGAGGCTCTTCCTGAATCAACTACTAACTATTCGTTGACCTATTCTCAGTTCTATATTCCGTGTAATCTTTTTTTGGTTATTTCCTTGTTTTAACTTACCTTACATACTGGCTCCGTAATCATTCTTTTTTGGTTATTTCCTTGTCTTAACTTACATTACGTATTGGCTCCTTATCTATCAATAACATCCCATGCAGGAACACTTACTTCGTTTTGGATAAGTGCAACCGCATCCCTTTCTCATTTTTTATTGCATTCTTCCTTTATTATTCCATATTCCCCCATTTAGGGGAGTACTAAGACTTGGAGCTATGCCAACCTGCCTATAGATGTTTTTCCACTTCATCTTTGGTGTCCTTTTACATTATCAATGACCCTTACTCGCCTTGTTGTAATCCTTTTGGACCAAGGATAACAAAATCCCCCGCTCGTGATGGTGACACTTAGTGTAACTGGCACATACAGTCTCTTGAGCTTAACTTTGATAACATTGCTTGTTTTAGGGAAGCGTCTTCCTGAATAACCATTCTCTGAATTTCTCATAAATCTTTTTCTGTTGTCCATTCTACTATCGCCAGAATGAAAACTGAAATTCTCACGATGTCGACTATTATCAAATCGCTCAGTTCATAATTCATGGTTAGTTTATCTTGTTCACCAATCCATCTTGGTTTCTATTACTCTGGGTTTAACTTTTCCTTCTGTTAATCACGTTATATTCACGGTCTTATTTCTCAAAATGAGGATCTGACTGTATGGAATATACTCTCTTGTTGTCTTAAGGCCCATCACCTCTCGTGTCTTTCTTCATTTTGACTATAGATTATGTAATACTCGACTGTTGCCATCCATGTATCACATCTCAGTAATAATGCTTTATTATCCCTCTTCATACTTCTCAGCTAATATTTCTATTTATCATTCCATCCTGAAAACATTAACAAGACATTCTTTCGCTTTTTACCTTCCCTTGCTCCATCTACTCGCTCTTCAGACATCCTAGCATTCTCCCTCTACTAGGGACGAGAGCCATACTAAGGTAATATTTATCCCTTCAAGGTTTCCAATTCCTATCTTTGTAGTACTCTTATCTAGCTGTACTATTTTAGTGTGCACCATCTGGGTATCTCACAAGGAGATCTATTAGAATATTTGCAAAATCCTTCAGATATGTCAACTAAAGCAAACAATTCATCCACTATTTTGGCTCACTCTAACCCCAGCCAGATCATGATATTATGTCCTTCTCTTAAACCATATTTGTTAGCTCCCATAGAGGATAACTCAGATCGGTGTGGCCAATTATACATACCTCTATTACTGTTGAAGGTAACGAAAAATGCTTATATCTCTCTTCCTAAATGGTAAATAAGGATATTCTTTATTAATTGGGTACCTCATACCCTTCTTCACCTTGCTTCTTTTACTTGCTGCAACCAGTTTCTAACATTCGATTATGTTATTCCTTTTTACCATTAAAGTGGATAAGTATTCTTTCCTAAAAGCTCCTTATCAAGAACCGTACACCTTTTAGTACATGCATGATCTTCTGAAGACCTCTCATTTATTTATCATTAGCAAGATGCAGAATCGAGTTCCTCTGAATCAACAATTCCACAGCTATATCTCTTATCGATCATCTCTCTAAATATAGGTATCATCTTATTACGAATAGAAGTTCGGGACTTGAATTCTTATAAGTGAGTTCTACCACACGATCTAGAGTAAGAAGAAAGAGTGACAATCCTAAATGCCTTTTAGCCTCCTACTTATAAGTGTGGTCCACGACACACACATAAACAAGACTCTACTAGACATGGCTTGTAGACTCCCTAGGACGGAACTACACTGATACCACATTTGTCACGATCCGAACTGATGGGCCGCGACGGGCACCTGATACCTTACTTAACCGAGTACCAACATAACGTATCTTTTCATGTCATACTATTATAAATAAGTGAGCCACAGAGGCTTCCATGAAATAGGCAGAATACAAAAGGTAATGCCAACTTATACATAAGACATATGGGCCTCTAAGACCAAAATGACCACTTGAACACTGAACATAGGCCCACAAGGCTATACAATCTTTTACATACATGACATATATCTACAAGCCTCTAAGAATACATAATTATCATAAAGGTCGGGACAGAGTTCCACCATACCAAACAATACACATCTAACTCATACTAACCAAACAAGCAACTCCGAAGCAAATAGAGCGCACCAACATCTTCCACTGAGCTGATAGCCTACCTGGAGGGCTCTCGACCTATCTATCGGGACTTGGGCATGAAACGCAGCGTCACCAAGCGAAAAGGGATGTTTGTACGAATAATGTACTGAGTATATAAGGCACATAAATAAGTACATAACAGACATGGAAGAAATATAGAGTAACTGACTCAACCTGTAAGTCTGGAAAACTTAGTAAATCACAAAATACTTATAGTGCCATGCATATGCATATGAATGTCATGTCGTGCATAGGTACATGTTTCATAACATCATCAGCCTCTGAGGGCATCCCATCATATCATCTCGACCACTATGGGCAAAATCATCAATGTATACCAGCTGATCAGGTAGTGGTGCGTATATAATGCCATAATACATATATATACATACATATATATATGCATATATAACGCCATCATGTCAAGAGTCAATGTACATGAATGCAATGCATGAAATGTACGTTAATAATATCTTTTGAAATGTAATAAGACCATTTTGACTTTGAGTAATATCATAGAGTAAACTCTTTTCAATCTTCGTATTTTTATGAGACCCACGAACATATGATAAAATATTATGACACATGGGAATTCAAGAACATAGATATCTCTAATACTTCTATGAATATAATCATTTATGGAATTTATGCATTTGCACGTTTTGTTTGTGTCGTATAGATCATGCCAAAAGAAGGAAGGGATAGCCTTAACATACATGTTCCTTGAATTATTTGCACAAAATGACGCTTCTGCTTGAATTAAAGAATGAGACTTCTGCTTCTTTGAACTTGAACAAAACTTATGCTTGGATTTTATAAAATTGAAACGAAATTGTTTATGCTTGTCTAGATTTTGGGACGTTAATCCTTTTTGTGCAAATCATGAAAACTAACTTCTGACTTTTCACGTTTCTTTGAATCAATTGAATAAAATTTCAAACTCCTTACTTTGATGAAGTGATGAAGACTTTGTTTCTGTTCTTGAATTTCTAGACCAAGAAAGAAGTCTTTTATTGTTATTTGATTTCATTTTTTCGACACATAACGAATTGTAATTAAGACTTATGTCTTGTTTGGATGCCTAGGTTGCCACCTAATACATAGAGTAACTAAGAGTCAGCTTATGATGCCAAATCTCTTGGGGTGTATGTTATTAAATTTTTTATCCACTTGTTAGTTAATTGAGTAATGTCCTGTTACCCGTTAATTAAACAATTACCCGCATAATTTAAGAATTGTCTCAAATTACTTAAAAATTGTCATGACCCCAACCCCGGTCGTGATGGCGCCCAACACACTACTAGGCAAGATTGACCAATTGACAACCTCAACCCATTTCTTATATAGTTCATTATTAGCTAACACTGTTAAATTACCAAAACACCATATTAAAATTCCGAAGCCAGGGTTAAATAGGCACAGTTTCAAATGATAAAACTACTACTACATAGCCCATATAGATCCGGTGTCACAAGTCTGAGCCTGTAATACCAGTTTATCACCCTAATACATATCAATCTAGGGAATGCGGATAAAATAAAAGGATAGAAAGGATAGATCAGGGTTGCGGATGCCATGCAGCTACCTCGATGCTCCCGGATATGCGCTGCTCAACTGAAAAATCCTCACTTAGCCTCAGATGCACCTAGATCTGCAACGCAAGGTGCAGGGATTAATGTGAGTTCTACGACCCAGTGAGTAATAAGCATAAATAATGACTGAAAATAAGAAACCACGGAGAAACACAGAGTAATCTATAATGCGGTATTTTAAACAAGTAATATGAAAACAATAAACCAATGGAAACGAAATATGGAAATGCTACAACAAATAAGCAGTTAAGTGACAGACATATAATGAAAATCAACATATAGAAAGGTACCCTATAGTACCCGCTGTGGCGTGCAGCCCGATCCATACATTTATCGTCGACGACACTCATTGGGGGTATGGAGACTCCGGGAGGGGCTCTTTACGGCCCAAGCGCAATATCAAGCCATCTCGTGGCATCAAATATAGGCCCTCGGCCTCATATCAATATCAGTATAACACTGTTGCGGTGCGCAACCCGATCCTATAGTATCCTCACATCTGGCCCTTGGCCGTACTTAGTCCAAAAATCATATAAGCCTTTCGGGCATTAGTAAAATAGTATTTCTCACCCCAAAATATCATTTAATATATCATTTTAGTTTCAAAATCGAGTAAAAAGTGGTTGAGTTGTAAAACAGTGGAAAACAGTACGACTGAGTTCAAGTAGAAAATCAAAACAGTGAGAAAATAGTAATAAAACTCCGCAGCGGGTTCAAATAATTGGCACGAAGCCCAAATATGGCAGTCAGTTCAAACATCGATGATAACAAATAAGTTTCAACCAAAATACATTGTAAAAGCATCACTCGGGATGGACCAAGTCACAATCCCCAATAGTAAACGACCCCACACTCATCATCAAGTGCGTGTCTTACCTCAATATAGCACTACGATGTGCAAATCCGGGGTTTCAAACCCTCAAGATATCATTTACATTCATTACTCACCTCGAACCGACTAAATCTCTACCTCGCGATGCCTTTGTCACTCGAATCGGCCTCCACGCGCGTCGAATCTATCCAAAATCAGAACGAATACATCACAATAGGCTAAGGGAACAAAGCCCAAGCGAAAACAATCGAATTACCACAAAATTCTAGAATTTAATCAAACTTGACCCCCGGGCCCGCATCTCAGAATTTGACAAAACTCATAAAACTCAAATACTTATACTCTCACGAGTCTAACCATATGAAAATTATCGAATTACGATACCATTTGGTCCTTCAAATCATCATTTTACATTTTTGAAAGATTTCACAATTTTCTTCCCAAATTCCATCCCAAATCACGAATTAAATGATAAATTCAATGATAGATTCATGTACTCTAGCCAAATCTGAGTTAGGATCACTTACTCGGATGAATTTCTTGAAAAACCTTCAAAATATCTCCAAAATCCGAGCTATGTAGGTCAAAATATCAAAAACAAAACTTGTATTTATAGAGTACCCCTCAGATCTCAGCCTCCGCGGTCCGCATAGAACCACCGTAGTCCGCGCCGCACATACCGTTGCCGCACTCCTTTTTGTGTGGACCGCGCGGGTGAGTTCCGAGGCCTGCAATCCTTCTGGACCTGCTACAGCTATGATTTTTGGCTTAAAACATCTCGGAACCTACCCGGAACTCCCGGAACTTCAAACCAATTGTACCAACACATCCCATGACATCATTCAAACTTGTTCAAAACCTCGGGATGCTCACAACAACATTAAATCACCAATTTAACAGGGGATTCAAGCCTAAGAACTCCAAGAACTCTTAAATTGTGCTTTCGATCAAAAGTCTATCAAATCTTGTCCGAATGACCTGAAATTTCGCACACACATCCCAAATGACACAACGAAGCTACTGCAACTCTTGGAAATCCATTCCGTCTCCTATATCAAAATCTCGCCTATCAACCGAAAATTGCCACAATATCAATTTCTCCAAGTCAAGTCTAAATCTTCTCTACAACTCCAAAACTCATTCCGATTGTGCTTCTAAGTCACAAATCACCTCCCGAAGCTAGCCGAACCATCGGAACTCATATTCGAGCCCTCTAATACATAAGTCAAGATCAGGTTGACTTTTCCAACTTAAGCCTTCTTAAAAGAGACTAAGTGTCTCATTTCATACCAAAATCCTCTCCGAACTCAAACTAATCAACCCGATCACATAAAACATGGATAACAAAGCGTAAAGAAACTGAAATGGGGGAAAATGAAGCGGTAACTCATAAGACAATTGGCCGGGTCGTCACATCCTCCCCAACTTAAACAAAGGTTCGCCCTCGAACGAGTCAAGAAATATACCTGAAGCCTCGAGTAGGCGAGGATATCTGCTACGTATATCCCGCTCGGTCTCCCAGGTAGCTTCCTTTACGGGCCGAACTCTCCATTGCACGTTCACTGAAACTATATCCTTTGACCTTAATTTCAGAACTTGACGACCCAAAATAGCTATTGGTTCCACATCAAAGGTCAAATCATCATCCAACTGAACCGTGTTGAAGTCCAAAACATGAGACGGATCCCCAATATACTTCCGGAGCGTAGAAACAGGAAATACCGGATGCACACTTGACAGGCTGGGTGGCAAAGCAAGCTCATAAGCCACCTCCCCAATCCTTCAAAGCACCTCAAAAGGCCAAATTAACCGCGGACTCAACTTTCCTTTCTTCCCAAATCTCATAACACCCTTCATGGGCGAAACCTTCAGCAAGACCTTCTCACCAACCATGTAGGACACATTTCGAACCTTCAGATCCACATATCTCTTCTATCGCGACTACGCTGTACGAAGCCTCTCCTGAATCACATTCACCTTCTCTAAGGCATCCTGAACCAAATCTGTCCCCAATAGCCTAGCCTCGCTGGGCTCGAACCAACCAACTGGAGATCTACACCGCCTCCCATACAAAGCCTCATATGGGGACATCTGAATACTCGACTGGTAGCTGTTGTTGTAAGCAAACTCGGCAAGTGGTAGAAACTTAACCCATGAACCTCCGAAATCAATAACACAAGAATGTAACATGTCCTCCAATATCTGAATAGTACGCTCGGACTGTCCGTTTGTCTGACGATGAAACGCTATGCTCAACTCCACCTGAGTACCCAACTCTCGCTGAACAGATTTCCAAAACTGGGAAGTAAACTGAGTACCTCTATCTGAGATGATGGAAACCGGAACACCATGCAACCGAACAATCTCCCGGATATAAATCCCTGCCAACCGCTCTAAATAATAGCTACTACACATAGGGATGAAGTGCGCGGACTTGGTCAGCCGATCCACAATCACCCAAATAGCATCAAACTTCTTCAAAGTCCGAGGAAGTCCAACCATAAAGTCCATAGTGATTCTCCCACTTCCACTCGGGAATAACCATCTGCTGAAGCAAGCCACCCGGTCTCTGATGCTCATATTTTACCTGATGACAATTGAGACACCGAGCTACAAATCCTACAATATCTTTCTTCATTCTTCTCCACCAATACTGTTGCCTCAAATCCTGGTACATCTTCGTGGCACCAAGATGGATAAAATACCGCGAGCTATAGGCCTCCTCCAGAATCAACTCTCTAAGACCATCCACATTGGGCACACAAATCCGACCCTGCATCTGCAACACACCATCATCACCGATGGTCACATCTCTAGCATCATCATGTTGAACTGTATCCTTAAGGACAATCAAATGCAGATCATCATACTGGCGCTCTCTGATGCGATCATATAAGAAAGACCTAGAAACCACATATGCCAACACTCGACTGGGCTCCGAAATATCCAATCTCTCGAACCGATTGGCCAAGGTCTGAACATTAACTGCAAGACGTCTCTCCCCAACTGGGATATATGCCAAACTCCCCACACTCACTGCCTTTTGGCTCAAAGCATCGACCACCATATTAGCCTTTGCCGGATGGTACAATATAGTGATATCATAATCCTTAAGCAACTCTAACTATCTCCACTGCCTCAAATTAATATCTTTCTACTTGAACAAATGCTGAAGACTGCGATTATCGGTGAATACCTCACAAGATACACCATGCAAATAATGCCTCCAAATCTTCAATGCATGAACTATGACAGCCAACTCTAAATCATGAATAGGGTAGTTCTTCTCATGGTGCTTCAACTGAGGAGAAGCATAAGCAATAACTATACCCTCCTACATCAATACACAACCAATCCCAACTCTCAAACCATCACAATACACAATATATGAACCTGAAGCTGATGGCAAAACCAACACTGGAGTTATGGTCAAAGCTGTCTTGAGCTTCTGAAAGCTCTCTTCACACTTGTCCGACGATATAAATGAAACACCCTTCTGAGTCAACTTGGTCAAGGGAGATGCGATAGATGAGAATCTCTAAACAAACCGACAATAATAGCCTTCAAACCCAAGAAAGGTACAAATCTCTATGGCCGAGGACGGTCTGGTCCAACTCTAAACCGCCTTTATCTTCTTTGGATCAACCTGAATACCCTCACTGGACACCACGTGTCCCAAATAAGCCACTGAACTGAGCCAAAACTCACACTTGGAGAATTTTGCGTAGAGTTTCTCCTCCCTCAATCTCTGCAATACAACTCTGAAATACTCCACATGCTCCTCCTGACTACGTGAGTATACCAGGATATCATCAATGAATGCTATAATGAACGAATCAAGATAAGGTCGGAACACGTTGTTCATCAATTGCATGAACGATGTTGGGGCATTAGTTAGCCCGAAAGACATCACAAGGAACTCGTAATGACCATATCAGGTCCTGAAAGAAGTCTTAAGAATATCTAACTCCCTGATCTTCAACTGGTGATAGCCCGAACGAAGATCAATCTTGGAGAACACTCTTGCTCCATGAAGCTGGTCAAATAAATCATCAATGTGAGGCAAGAGATACTTGTTCTTAATTGTTACCTTGCTAAATTGCCTATAATCAATGCACATTGTCATTGTGCCATCATTCTTCTTCACAAACAATACCGGTGCACCCCAAGGTGACACACTAGGCCGAATGAACCCCTTATCTAGGAGTTTTTGAAGTTGTTCCTTTAATTCTTTCAACTTCGCTGGTGCCATACGATACAGCGGAATAGAAATGGGCTGAGTGCCCATCACACAGGTCAATACCAAAATCAATATACATGTCCGGTGGCATGCCCGACAGGTCTGTAGGGAACACATCGGGAAAATCTCTCACAATTGGAACAGAATCAATATTGGGAGTCTCAGCTCCAACATCCCTCACAAACGCTAGGTATGATAGACAACCATTCCCAACCATATGCTGGGCTTTCAAGAAAGAGATCACTCTGTTAGGAACATAATCAGTCACACCACATCACTCGATCTGCGGTACACCCGACATAGCCGAAGTGACTGTCTTATCATGAGTGTCTAGAATATCACGACACAAAGATAGCCAATCCATGCCTAAAATGACATCAAAATCCACCATGCTCAATAGCAATAGATCCACTCGAGTCTCCAAACCCCCAATAGTCTACACACATGACCGGTACACATGGTCTACCACAACAGTATCGCCCACCGAGGTAGATACATGAATAGGTAAAGCAAGAAACCTATGGGGCGTACCCAAATAATGAGAAAAGAATGATGACACATAGGAAAAGGTTGAGACCATGATCAAATAATACAAAGGCATCTCTGTGGCAGCCTAAAACGATAATGACAGCATCTAAAGCAATGGCATCTGTCCTGCCCGAAATAGCATAGAAATGAGCCTGGCCACCGCCTGATCGACCTCCCCCTCTGGGGCGACCCCTCACTGCCTGACCTCCACCCCTAGCTGGCTGAGTGGGTGGTGAAGTAACTGGAGCAGAAGTCGAGGGCTAACCCCTCTGCTGAAACTGACTATCACGAAATCGAGGGCACTGCCTCCTCGTATGTCCAAACTCTTCGCACTCATAACAACTACTTGATGCTGGAGATGGGGACTGAAGGGAACACCTCGCACCGGAGTGACTAGCAGATGCACTCGGCATAGAAGAACCCTGACCTGATGGGGCATGAGATGAACTCTGAGCTGGGAGGGCGCTGAATGAAGGCTGGCCCTGCTGGGACCCCTGATGACCATGACCTGAAGATGCCCCACGATACTCTAGAAGGGCCAAGTGAGCAGGCCTAAAAGAACGACCTTTACCAAGCTGGGACTGGCCCCTTGATGGAGCTCCACTATAACTGCCTGATCCTCGAGGCCTCTTGGCCTCCCTCTCCTCTCGCTTCCTACGGTGAACCGTCTCAATCTCATGAGCAATATCAACCACCTCCTCGAATGTAGTTCCAATACTCTCTCTCTAGTTATCAGAATACGGAGATGGTAGTTAAGGCCATCCACAAATCTCTTAATCCTCTTACGATTTGTCGGAATCATGCAAATGGCATGACGAGCCAACTTAGAAAACCTTATCTCATGCTGGGTCATGGTCATACCCCCCTGCGCCAACAACTCAAACTGCCTACGCAGCTCCTCTCTGCGGGACTGCGGTACATACTTCTCCAAGAAGAGAGCGGAGACCTGCTGCCAAAAAGGGGTGTTGCACCGACAGGCCTACACCTCTCAAAATCCTCCCACCAAGTAAAGTCAACCCTCGAGAACTGAAAGGTGGTAAATGCTACACCACTAGACTTAAGGATCCCTGCTATACGGAGCATCCGCTGACACTTGTCAAGAAAGCCCTGGGCATCCTCGCCCTCAGCACCACTGGATGACGGAGGCTGGAGTCTACCAAACCTCTCAAGACGGCGCTGCTCATCATCAGGCATAACTGGTACTATGAACTCTTGAACTGGTGCAACCAGCTGAGTTGGAGGTGCCCCCAGCGCTTGTAGTCACTGCACTACCTGCTCAGGTGCGCGAGCAACGGGGGTCTGATTGCCTCCCCCGGCCTGTGAAGTAGTTGCTATGGTAGTGGCTGAAACTGCCTGAGCTAGGCCAGTGCAAATTGATAAGATCTGTGCCAAGGCCTCCTGAATACCCGGAATCATAATGGGAATAGTTGGTGGCTGAACTGGTTTTGTTGGAGCCTGATCTGGAGCCGAGGCAGCTGAGGTATCAACAGGTTATGCCCTCGCTGCTTTGTCACGACCACAACGGCATCCACGACCTCTGGTGGTCTCCGCTGGTGGTACTAGTGGTCGTCTACCTCGTACGGTAGCTCGCGTCCTCACCATCTGTGAGAATGGAATAGTAGAAGTTTAGTACTTGGACCAACAAGTTCGCACTACAAGAATTTCAAGAATATGAAGTTTTTCCTAAAGGTTCTGCAGCCTCTCGAGATTAAATACAGACGTCTCTGTACCGATCCGCGATACTCTACTAAACCTGCTTATTACTCGTGAGACCTAAGTAACCTAGGCTCTGATAGAAACTTGTCACGACCCCAACCTCGGTCGTGATGGCGCCCAACACACTGCTAGGCAAGCCTAACCAATTAACAACCTCAACCCATTTCTTATATAGTTCATTATTAGCTAGCACAGTTAAATTACCAAAACACCATATTAAAATTCTGAAACCAAAGTTAAATAGGCGTAGTTTCAAATGATAAAACTACTTCTACAGAGCCCATATAGATCCGGTGTCACAAGTCTGAGCCTGTAATACCAGTTTATCACCCTAATACATATCAATCTAGGGAATGCGGATAAAACAAAAGGATAGAAAGGAGGGATAAGGGCTATGGACGCCATGCAGCTACCTCGATGCTCCCGGATATGCGCTGCTCAATTGAAAATCCTCACTCAGCCTCAGATGCAGCTGAATCTGCACGCAAGGTGTAGGGAGTAATGTGAGCATTCCGACCCGGTGAATAATAAGGATAAATAATGACTGATAATAAGAAACCACAGAGAAACACAGAGTAATCTATAATGCGACATTTTAAACAAGTAATATGAAAGCAATAAACCAATGGAAATGAAATATGGAAATGCTACAACAAATAAGTAGTTAAGTGACAGGCATATAAAGAAAATCAACATATAGAATGGTACCCTATAGTACCCACTGCGGTGTGCAGCCCGATCCATATATTTATCGTCGACGACGCTCACTAGGGGTGTGGAGGCTCCAGGAGAGGCCCCTTACGGCCCAAGCACAATATCATAATATCCTCACATCTGGCCCTTGGCCGTACTCAGTCCAGAAATCATATAAGCCCCTTGAGCATTAGTAAAACAGTAGTTCTCAGCCCAAAACATCATTGAATATATCCTTTTAGTTTCAAAACCGAGTAAAACATGGTTGAGTTGTAAAACAGTGGAAAACGGTATGACTGAGTTCAAGTAGTAAGTCAATACAGTGAGGAAATAGTGATAAAACTCTTAGGAGGGTTCAAATAATTGGCACGAAGCCCAAATATGGCAGTCAGTTCAAACATCGATGAAAACAAATAAGTTTCAACCAAAATACGCGGTAAAAGCATCACTCGGGATGGACGAAGTCCCAATCCCCAACAGTAAATGACCCCACGCTCATTATCAAGCGCGTGTCTCCCCGCAATATATCACTATGATGTGCAAATCTGGGGTTTCAAACCCTCGGAACATCATTTACATTCATTACTCACCTCGAACCGGGTAAATCTCTATCTCGCAATTCCTTTGTCCCTCGAATCGACCTTCACGCGTGTCGAATCTATCCAAAATCAGAACGAATATATCTCAATAGGTTAAGGGAATAAAGCCCAAGCGAAAACAATCGAATTACCACAAAATTCTTGAATTTAGTCAAACCCGACCCCCGGGTCGCATCTCGGAATTTGACAAAATTTACAAAACTCAAATCCTTATACTCTCACGAGTCTAACCATATGAAGATTATCGAATTCCGATACCATTTGGTCCTTCAAATCATCGTTTTACATTATTGAAAGATTTCACAATTTTCTTCCCAAATTCCATCCCAAATCACGAATTAAATGATGAATTCAATGATAGCTACAAGTACTCCAGCCATATCTGAGTTAGAATTACTTACCCCGATGAATTTCTTGAAAAACCTTCGAAATATCGCCAAAATCCGAGCTTTGTAGGTCAAAATATCAAATAAAATCCAAAACCTCATATTTATAGAGTACCCCTCAGATCTCAGCCTCCGCAGTTCGCGCAAATGCACCGATGTCCGCACAAAACCATCGTGGTCCGCACAAAACCACCACGGTCACACTTCATATTGTGCAGTCTGCGCCGCACATACCACGGCCACACTCCTTTTTATGCGGTCCACGAGGGTGAGTTCCGAGGCCTGCAACCCTTTTGGACCTGCTACAGCTATGATTTTTGGCCTAAAACATCTCGGAACCAACCCGAAACGCCCGGAACTTCAAACCAATTGTACCAACACATCCCATGACATAGTTCAAACTTGTTCAAAATCTTGGGACACTCACAACAACATCAAATCACCAATTTAATGGGGGGTTCAATCCTAAGAACTCCAAGAACTCTTAAATTATGCTTCCGATCAAAAGTCTATCTAATCTCATCCAAATGACCTGAAATTTTGCACACACATCTCAAATGACACAACGAAGCTACTGTAACTCTCGGAATTTCATTCCGTCTCCTATATTAAAATCTCTCCTATCAACCGGAAATTACCAAAATATTAATTTCGCCAAGTCAAGCCTAGATCTTCTCTACAACTCCAAAACCCATTCTGATCATGCTCCTAAGTCACACATCACCTCCCCAAGCTAACCGAACCATAGAAACTCACATTCGAGCCCTCTAACACATAAGTCAACATCCGGTTAACTTTTCCAACTTAAGCCTTCTTAAAAGAGACTATGTGTCTCATTTCTTACCAAAATCCTCTTCGAACTCAAACTAATCAACCCGATCACATAAAACACGGATAACGAAGCGTAAAGAATCTGAAATGGGGGAAAATAGAGCAGTAATTCATGAGACGACAGGTCGGGTCGTCACAAAAAATATTACTCATTTTTAATATACTTTATGCATCGTACTACTGTGATCATATGATATCTTGCATGGTACTAGTCCATAAATACTAGGCATTTAGCTCGGGCCGTATTTTACCCTAAAATGCCAAACTTTGACAAAAAAATATTTTCTTTGACTTGCTTCCCCTTTCTCCTTCACAAATTACTCATCACTTGTGAAATAGCATAATCCTTATAATCTCCAAATAATCTTTTACTTGGACTGATGTCAATTACCTTATGACAAATTCACGTACAGTACTAGAGGGTGCAACATCGTCGTAACTTAATACTGTGAAGCATAACATCACTGTAATGTAATACTGCAGGGTGCAACATTGTAGTAACTTATTATTGCGAAGCGTAACATCATCGTAATATAATATTGCAGGACGTAACTTTATCGTAATATTGCGGGGTGTAACAGGCTAGAGGTCACAAATGCGACGTTTTGCTTTGCAAATGCGAAGATAGCAGAAATTTCCAAGGGCGACAATTGCGATAATTGCACCTATTAAGTGAGATTTCAAACGTGATTTTCATATCATTCTTTAAAATTTTAAAACTTAAACTCGTAAGGGCAATTTTTCAACAGCAAGTTCTTCCTTAAATCTTAGGTAAACGATTTCTAACTCTTTTTCTTCAATCTATTTCATCTTTTTACATGATTTCACTTTAAATTCTAGGGTTTTTCATGGGAAAATGGGTGTTTTTGGATAGAAGTTAGGATTTTCAAATTTTGGGGATTTGGACCTCAATTTGAGATCCGATTTCAAAACTAATTATATATTTGACATTGTGGGTGAGTGGGTGATCTGGTTTTGGTTCGAACTTTGGGTTTTGACCAAGTTGGCCCGGGGTCAATTTTTGACTTTTGGGGAAAACAGTGGGAAATCTATTTTCATGCATTAGGATTGGTTTATTTTTCATTTATTGATGCTATAAAGTAAATTATGACTAGATACAAGTGGATTGGAAGTCGAACCGAGAGGTTAAATGGTAGTTGAGGCTTAATCCTTTCCGTGGAATCGAGGTAAGTGTTTGGCCTAACCTTAGCTTGATGGATTAGGAGTTGTTGTCTTATTTTTTATGTGTTAGTATGAGTACGCCGTATAGGTGTGGTGACGAGTATCTATACGATGGTGTCAAGCATGCCCGTGAGTCTTATATCATGATTGTTGTGGCTCTATCATGTATCATTCTTGCTCAAATTGATGATTAAAAATGTTGAACAAAACTTATGAATGTTTCTTGGTAATTGACGATTGCTGAGTATTGACTCAAGTTGAGTTTCATTTTTGCAAAGTAATTGTTGAAAACGAGATTGGTTATAGTTGATTCCCTTGCCGGAATGTTATTGTTGATATTGCTGATTCGCTTGCCGGAACGTACTATTTCCATTGCTTGGGTGAGGAATAGTGTAAAGCACAAAGGGTGATACCGTCCATGATATTGTGAGTGAGTGTAATGCACGAAGGGTTATTCCGTGTCGTTATTATGAGTGTTAATGCACGAAGGGTGATGTCGTGCCATGATTTGAGAGCTAATGCACGAAGGGTGATGTTGTGCCGATATTGTGAGGAATAATGCATGAAGGGTGATGCCGTGCCATGATTATGAGAGTTAATGCACGAAGGGTGATGCCGTGCCGTTTTTGTTGTTTCATATGGTGAGGACGATATTAAAAGCAAGAAGAGTGGTGTCGTGCACGTGTTACCATTTCATTATTTTTGTTGATGGAGATATGATGTTCATTGTGGTTCTTTATTGGTTTATTTTTAGAATCTGATATTCCTTGTTGCATGCCCCCTTCCCACCTTATTCTGTTGATTCTTCTTATTGTGATTCTATTTGTATATGATTTAACTACATAGGTTTATATGGTATTCATGTTCTAGCCTCGTCACTACTTCTCCGAGTTTAGGATCGACACTTACTTAGTACATGGGGTCGGTTATAATGATGCTACATGTTGCACTTGTTTGTGCAGATTTCGGTGCCGGACCCGATAAGTAGCTGATGTAGCTGCCTTTATTCCAGAAAGACCATTGCGTCCATAGAGCCTAAAGTCCCCCTTCCCTGTTTTAGCTTTCTGCTCTCTCTTTTCATTCCGAGAACAGTTGTACTTTTCTTTCTAGACCAGTATTTGTAGAAATTCGTAGATGTTCGTGAATTTGTAACACCAGATTCATAGGTAGACATGTATTGGGTTAATTGAATTTGTTATAAATCTTCTGCACTTTTCATCTGTTTAGCTTTAGTTATTGTTTATATCAGTTTGTGTTGACTTCTAATGGGTTAAAACCTTAATATTTGGCTTGCCTAGCTTTCACGAGTAGGCGCCATCACGACTCCCGAGGGTGGGAAATCCAGGTCGTGACAAGTTTGGAACCCATTGCTTCAGAATCATAGGTGTATTGTTGTAGGTATAAGGCCGCCTCTGCATAATCATCAGTTTGTATTCTTCATCATCAATTCTAAATATGAAGTAGCCTTCATCATAGAGATAGACCTGCGGAGTTGTGACAGTATTCCATACCCCATAGACAAACTTGAGCATGTCTTCAAAGGTAGGATTACCCCCAATTACATAGTCAATTAGGGCTGACCTCCATTTATGATTTTGTAATTCTATGGCATTAGCACTTAGCTTGACAACTTTAATTCCATCTTTCAGGATAGGGGGAAGTAATTAAGTTCTTGCTTTAGTTGTGGAGCTCGATTACCTTTAACTATGTCCGCCATGGTTGGCTTGATCGCACTAGTGTTAGTAGATAATGTTATTTCCTTGCTGCACTGTTAGCTCCTGGTTGCTGGTTTTCTACCTCCACCTATTTCTTTTTCTAGAATCTCCCTTTGATATCGATTAGGAGCTTGTAGTATCGTTGTAGTACTACCCATGCCCATCATACATTGTTGTACGCGGCAAAATTAGAAGACTTGATTTTTTGCTATTGAGATGCTTCGAAGGATTTTCCCCGAGACCCCGAGGGTGGGAGGCCACGACCGAGTGCGGGCCCCAGGGCTCAACGAAGTCCTACTCAAAGGAAGCGAGGTCTGAGGTCGGGATAGTAGGAGAAGTCTCATATGCACATGGTTATACCTGACAGATCCGGCCTATCTAGGTCCTACTATAATGTCTTGCATAAAGCCGTCCCATCTCTCTACTCTTGTAATTAACGTACTCACACTATACCGAGTCCCCTCGCCTATATAAAGGGGACTCGCCCACCTTGTAGGGGACTGATCTTGCTCCACTTCTCCACAAATGCAATAATCTCTCTCTCTCTCTTTCTTCTAAGCGATCTGTCTTAATCGACCTCGAGGTCACTTTAACACTTTATCATTTACTTGTTCTTCATTATTTTGCTCAATATTGGTAGTATGGAGCTTGGCTCAACCGTATTTTTACTTGTTATCTCCTTCCCGATTATCCTCAACAATTCCGAGATAGGCTAGAGGCCCGGCTCCGAGGCATCTACTGGTTGGCCTTGCGTTCGAGGAACGTCCCCTTACTGGTTCGATTATCTCTTTGTTTAACTTGATCTTCATCGCTTTACATCACGTTTTAGCACTAACAACCCTCACAAACTAGCTCGGGAATAGATCTCGTATTCTTAGAATTCCATTTACAAATTTAATTGTTGTTACCATTTTCACGGTAAACAGTTTGGCGCCCACTATGGGGATAAGAATAATAGTGATTATTTTCTTGCTAGTTTCGTCACTTGAACACACGGTATCTTTCACACTTTTTCTTGGCCAAGATATTTCTATTTCAGGTCAAGGACGTCTTGACAAGGGAAATTGAGAACGATAACCTCGAAAATTGCGAAGAGAGCAATATGGTAGTTCCAACGGCTGGAACGGCACCGCAGGACCTTGATGGCGGCATGAAGCACGTCGACCAATGAGAAGCTCGAAAGATCCCAGCTCGGGCAGAGCAGGAAACTAACATTCGTGTTATTTTTGAAACGTTGTAGGAACAGCATTTGGCTATCACTCAGCTACAAAGCTGCCCAGAGACTCCCAGAATGATAGCGCCCGAAATACCCCCTCATATCAAACCAGTACCTCAGGTATCGGGGAACGATGAACCAACAACACATCCTATAACAGACCTCGTCGCAAAGATAGAATCATGCTCACAGAAACTTCTACAGCAACTGCTTCCCGAAGGTATGATCCCGGGAGTCACTTTACGAACAAAGGTCGCCGCAGAGGAGTGGCAGGACCCCAAGTCCTCACGAGCACATCACCACTTACGCACACCGATGCCATCAGGGCAATACAAAAAGGGCCCAATGCACCAAAAGCTAGAAGAAGAAGAGACAAGGCACCGCGGGAGGCCATACCCTGTTCCCCGACGGGACAAACGAGACCACTCCCGGTCCCGAGTAGTTGGGCGGCACAAGCCTTCGCCCAAGACCCAATCATAGCATACCCAGTAACTCGAAAATACGGTCAAGGCTTGGTCGGATGCCGACAGCCAACACTGAACCCAAATCAGCTCCGTGGACAACCATCAAGGAACCTCGTTAAGCATATCTGGGTAGATACGTAGCAGAGGAGCTGGCGTTAAATGAATGGAGCCATCGTCCATACGACACGAACAGAAAAAATGATTTGACATACATCACGCCTCGCAACAACAAGGTAACATCCCGAGGACAACACCCTCGAGGAACCTCTAATGGTACTAGGTTCAGCAAGACACGTTCGGCAAAGAAACCTCGCCCGAAAAAGAGCGACTTCAATGTTGCAACACCAAGCATAGTGGTCACCATAAGCAAAGCCGATGATTACAGGTGGCTAGGACCTATTCAATGAGAACACCTGCATGGCCCACCATGAGGATCGCGAGGCGCTCGGGGTTACAAACCCAACGGGGCAGCAATTACGCCATTCTACAAAGGTCGCCGCAAAGTATCTCCGAACGAGAAAAATCCTGGATCCAACTCCGCGAACAAAAGGAGATCGGAAAAAATGAAGTCGCGGAGCTGAGGCGCTTCACCACAACCGTAAAAGGTTGGAAGCACCTCGCAAAGATCCGTAGGACATAGAGTGCAAGCTCCCATCGCTAGAAAAGGATGTCCCTAGGAAATGCTCCCAAAGGGCACCCTCTCATTCGAGGAAAAGGATGCAGAGATTCCACCTCGGCATTGCATTAACATATTGGTAATTCCCTATTTCAGTTGACTCATTTCAAATAAAAAATGCACTTATAGGTGCAGGTGGTTCGACCAAATTATACCGATGACATCAAGCCGAAGCCGATAAGACGATCCGGGTCAACGTCACTCTCGGACCCGACCTCTGATAGGCTCCTGATGGTGATAGCCATAACGACCAAATCAACCCCCTTGCGCATCCCTCCCGAGCGTAGGATGATACACCAAGCACATAGGGCACAAACATTTTGAACAGACAACAGCGAATATGTCGCCTGGGGTGCGACCCCTACCCTGCTCCGCCAAAGGTATAAGACCCTGCGACACATACGGGGCTAAAGCATCCCTCTATGAGCGATAAGAAAAGATCTGTCACCTCACTCCCGTGGCTGGTATTACCCTCGAAGGAGGTCAAGGGGTAAGGATAATCATATACCTGGTCAGGCTTGGTCGAATGAGGAAGACCATTGCAGCGGGCCTTACTTCCCGGAACGCCGCCTCCGCACCTAGCAAAAGGGAAGAACTACCCCGCATCATTTATCATTTCCTTTCTTTTCTTATTGCTAATCTATACACAGGCGGCCAGCTGAGGCATCCGGTGGCCTTGGATTCTGTTTGAGGATCCGCGGTCACCCTATGGCCCGCCAGGCGTTCTCTCCTCGATCGTGTTTTCTATGGGAAGAATGTTCCGCCAACAAGATTATTAGCAGGATTACGCATCCCCGGGGAGGGGGCCCGATGAAATCGCAACCCTCCTTCCTAAAAATTTTCCAATATGGAATTGTGCGAGCACATCGGAAAATCGAGGAAGCCGCACCAGTGAGGGCCAAACTCGTAACAACAGGACAATATGTATTTACAACTTATATCTTGGCCGAGCAATAAAGAATATTTTTTAATCACTCCATGCTTCGAAGAAGACTATTTCGGCTTATCCACAGCAAGAGACCTCTCCATTGAAAACGTCCCGAGACACTCGGAGACTTAAAATGATCCAGCATCCACCCTACCTCGGGGTCGGTATTCCGGGCTCACAAAGCCCCCGCAAATGCAACTCCGGTCCTGCAAAAAGCTGCCTTCATGCTTGAGCGGGACTCAGTGTTTCGGAAAATCATCTCCAATCGCCATATACTGGAAAATCCAAAATTGTAAGACCCTAATGGGTAGCCTCGGCATAGGTAAATCAATTCTCCATACACTGTAAGACCTCAATAGGCATGGTAAACTGTAAGACCTCAACAAGCATGGAAAATCCCGCAATCTAGGCTATACATTGCATTTGTAAGAATCCCTAAAGGGTATAACCTTGGTGTAGACGCTTAGAGCTGCTTCTCGGGATCAAAAATGGCCCCGGACAAACACACATGACTCCGGTCATAACGGCTGCTATAGCCCAGAAACACGACTCGGGGACTCCCGACTGTCATTAAAAAATCCTCTGAATCTACATCGAAAAGAACCGTTGAAAAATGTTTCCCGCAATAGGCAAAAAACACGAGTCTCGACCATGTCGGCTCCAAAATTGCAAAAGCGTCGATTTACTCGACCTATGAGCTATGAACCTTCCGAGGTGCTCAAAACATCACCGAATATGACTTGAAATTAGGTTCTTTTAGACCCGACGATGGGTCAGGCAAACATATTCAATAAGATCTTAATGAGAGGAAACAAAGCCTACAAAGAGCCTCCGAGCCTCATATCAAAACAGCGTAAGTGCCATTGTCGCTGGCTAAGCATGCCTCCAGGCCTCATATCAAAAGGTCTCTATGACCATACAGCATAAGATCCATTGTTGCCAGCTTGAAAATTGACAACTTGAGGATTAAAGTGAGCTTGAGTCGTAACCCGATTCGAAGACCGGATCCAAAATAGTTAACTAAGCAAAGCATTCGGGCCTCATATAAAAAGGTCTCTACGACCAAATAGCATAAGTGCCATTGTCACCGGCTAAGCAAGCCTCCGGGCCTCAAAGGCATGACATCGATACCACCGCAACACGACTCGGATACTGGACCCAAAATTTATAACATGCCCAAAGGCAAGACATCGATACCACTACCGCCAACCGGAATCTCCGGGAAGATTAAGGGTCGATTACAGCTCGAGTTACAACGCAACTCGGAGAATGGACCAGGAAAATTGCCAAGCGCCTAAGGGTAGAAAATGAGATGCCATTATCGCCAGCCCAAGCGGGGTTGAAGTTATATTAAGATCGAGACGGATCCCGACTCGGGACTATGCCCGAGGATAATTCAATCGCAATACACTTAAAGACATGGCCTAAACAACGCTATCGACGGTCAGGAAAAATCTCCAGGCCGTACGCCCCCGAACCGCTACCTCCTGGGGGCACAAAGGGTCATCACCCTCCACCCATGCAGGCAGAAAAGAGCTGGAAGGCCAATCAAAGTTCGATCCATAGCACAACTCGAGGACTAGTTCCAAAATCGGTCTTCACAATCGAGAGAGCAACAATAGAAAAAGGTACAAAGGGAATAGAAGCTTCGGAAGAAATTCTCTGTATATTACATGCAAGAAAGAACATTCTCCACCTAAAGGCACACCCTGCACATGCGGAAAACAGAGTTGCGAAACAACAGAGCTCATATTTTGCGTCGAAGGGCTACAGCTTACCAAGATCTCCCTCCGCAACATCCACAAGGAGTGACCGAGAGTCATCCTCAGCTACCCTTGCTTGAGCCAATTCCTCCGAGAGAATGAAGCCCCTCGCTCCAAACTCCTCGAATACCTCTCTACGGGATCGGCAGAAAACATATTCCTCGATCCTCTTCACACGATCAAAAGCTCGCCTCAACTCGGATTGAGCGTAAGAAGTTTCCTATATGCACATCTCCATCTTTTGGTTGCCCTTAGTTCGTCTTAATGCTGCTTCTGCCCGAGCATCGGTTATCTCGGCCCTGACCTTTGAGATAGTAGACTCAAGCCTCTCGATCATGTCCGCCTGAACATTGGCATTATCATGGGTCAAGCTGAGTTGAATCTCAAGGGCAGGGATCCTAGTAGAAGCACTCATCTCCTCTAGGGATGGAGTCCGCACTTGAGCTCTTATCTCTTCGCAAACGGCCCTGATGCGATTCACGCTGCCCTTAAGGTACTCGAAGTCCTCTGTCTTTTTCTACAACTGGTATGGCAAGAAGGAATTAGCCTTGAGGTTAGAAAGATGCAAAAAGCGCAAAACAGGAAATTACCTGTTCCATCAGATAGCTCTCATATTTCGAGCTCCGATACGCCTCCTATTGCCAATGCTACAGCTCAACTTCCTTGTCCTTGCAAAGAAGACTAAGGGATTCTCCTTTATCCAGGATCCTCCAATGTTTGGTCGTTTGACGAACTAGCTCGAATTTGAGTCTGTCACAGGCCTGCGCAGGGAAGATTCAGTTAGAGGAGGAAGATGTGGGATATAGGAAAACTACGAACAAACTCACAGCAAAGTGAAGACGGCGGATTTTCTCCAGGTGAGAACATGCTCCGGCTAGTCCTACCTCGGCAGCCCCAGAAGAGCCGACCCCTGGCATAATGCGCTCGTCCAAAGGAGACGTTTGCCGAAGAATAGGTGCTTCGGGAACAACCAACTCGAGCAACGCCCCGTCTTCAGAAATACAAGCTTGGCCAGCACCGCTAAAGGCTCCCTCGCATTACGGGCCCCGATCCCCCTTGTTACTACCATCTCTCGGTGCGGAAGCCAATGACTCCACCTTCTCTCCGGAGGAGCAATTCCTTGCCCGAGGAACCACCCGATGTATACAAGCAGTGCACCCGGCAGATGAGGTGGAAAATGTTACCTCAAGTATACACCAACAGGAGAAAAGCAACATGCACACGTACCTCGATGTTCTGTTCCCCACCTGACGCAATACATAGCTCGCCACTTGCGTTCGTAGCAAGGTGAATGAGTCACCAACCTCCGCACCCAACTAGGAAGATCATGGACTTGGCCTGGCATCCACGAAGTTGCTGCAACAAAAGAAATGGCATTGTTAACTGGCCGATTTTTGCCATAAGCAAAATCTAAGAGAGCAACAAAAGGTCTCACTTACGTGTGTGATTCCACCCCTCGGGGAATGGAAGGATCTCCAAAGGGATAATATCGGCCATCCAGACTCGGACGAACCGACTAGCCCACTCTCGGTCTCTGCCCTCCTCATTATAGAGAACAAATGGCATGGGCGAACGACCTCTCAGGGTTAGCAGGCCTCGGTGATGAAAGGGCCGATATAGCCTGACGAGATGATCAAGCGTGAACTCGAGCCCAACATTCTCCGCGAATAATCTCATTATCAGCACCGTTCGCCAGAACGATGGGTGAATCTGCGCCAGGGTAACCCGATACTTCAATCAAAAGTGGAGCACAACCCTATCAGGAGGGCCGAATGCAAAGGGGTATAGGTGCATATTCAAAAACTCGTTGACGAAATCCGCGACGCCTTTATCAAGGGAAAGCGCCCGCAGTGTCACCCTTTCACCCCATTCGCAGTATCGCCTCACCATCTCCAGGTGTCCCTCTTCTATCAAGGACTCCATCTCTGAAGCAAAATCCTTTGACTCCCCAACACCGGGAACAACATTCTCCGCCCTTTGCCATGTCGATTCCGAAGTGGTCGCCATGGCTATAGTAGAACTGGCAAAATAAGCAAAGGTATGCAACAATACTTTCGTGCTAGGGATTATGTAGTCCCTTGTACAGAAACGAGAAAGCGACAATGCAGAAATAGTAGAGCCTTGCGGAAAAGTTGAGGCCACTCCGGATATATACAAAAGCAACGACGATTCGCCTGCCCAAGGCAAAGCCCAGAGGGCCCATGGCCTCAATATAGATCGACGGATTAATACCCTATTCAGGTAACATCCTTCAATAGACTACAAATCTCGAGGGACCGCGCAAATTACCTCCACTAGAACGGATTTCACACTTGAAGCCCCGACCCCAAGGAATATGGTCACGACTGTTGATACCCAATTTTTTCCTATGTATTTTTATATACAAAATACTTTCAAAATACATATATAAGCATGCCCAAGAATTTTGGTATTTTTTCCCTAATTTTGAAAGATTTTTAAAATCAATTTATTGTCTATTTTAGCAGTATAAAGACCAATAATTAATTCCAAAATCATCAATTATGGTGAATAATTCATTTTATTCTCATATTTACACCAAAATATAATTAAGGTAATTTTTGTATATTTTTTACAAATCTATTTGGTATTTTTAAGCTAAATTGCATGTAGTTGCAACTATAGCCTATTTTACGATTAGACGTATTTTATAATTATAGAATTATTTCCAGTATTTTTAAATTAATATATATATAGTATTTGTTGACTCGGTGTTTTTAATTTACTTTTAAAATTATTATTATTATTTTCACAAAATAAAAAGGGAAATAGGCTATTTAACACTTAGCTCATTTCTATTTCAATTACAGCCTTCTCACCTTTCAATTTTGGCCCTTAATTTGACCCAATTCCGCCCCCAAATTAAACCAGCCCAATCCCCCAAATTACCCGACCAATGACCTGATTTAAAAAACCCACCTGGCTCCCCTTTGATCCAGGCAGTTGATCATTTTGATTAACGACCATAAACTCCCCTTTCTTTTTTTAATTCCCAAACCACCCTTAACCTAATTCATTTCACCGAGACGTTTCCTTTGAACCCTCTACGCCTCTCAAACTCTCTCGAACCTCTCCGAAACCCTAATCGTTTCTCACCTAATCTCACCATGTTTCAACCGGAATCCATGGCGTCTCCGGCCATAGACGGTTTTACTCATCCTTTCTCACCATCAGACCTAAACTATTCAATGTTTGATGCCCGACTTCAATGGCCTACTTCATATCTTTCTCAGATCTGTAGATCTATGGCTTCTCCGGCCATTATTCCGGCATGTTCAAGCAATAAGAGTCTTTTCAACTCAGGATCTGACTTTCCTCAAGATCTTTCTCATTGCTATGGTTTTTTCTACAACTCTAAGCCGTTTGAGGTTCTGTACCCGCCTATTTTCTTAGATCTGTGATGTGTCTGGGCTTTATTTGACATTTTAAAGGTTTTCCCCAAATTTCCTTTTTAAAATCGTTCAATTTCGATTTTAAATATCTTTCTGATTCTTTCGTTCTTTCTTTATGTGTGTTTATCTATGTTAGGCTCGTATGTTTTCTTTTCTACTATGTGTGAGTTTGCTCTCTTGTTTCTTTTCTATTATGCGAGACTCTTCTATTTTGCTGTCACTCTTATGCTCTCATGTTAATCCGTGTTGTTAATCCTTATTCTTTGCTATATGTGTTTATGGTTGAGTTCTTTGATTTTGTTCACTTTACTGAGTTCTGTTTGTTTTCCTACTAAGCATATTTCATCTACTTTTGTTTAAAGCTCGTATCATCTCTTTCTTCTGAACTTGTTTAAACTCCATGTTTTCTCGAGCATGTTCTCATGACTTTGAATCAGTGTTCTTTCTATCGTGTGTGTTTGTCTCTCATAAATCTTTGGAAAAGACTTTTGAGCTCCTCTCAAGCGGCCTTCCTTCTCATCTCCATTGTCTGACTCAATTTGAAACCCTAGGATTTGGGGGTTTCTTTGGCAAGTGGTTTTAGGGACCATAGGCTTTCAGACTCACTATGAGTCTATAAATGAACTCGAATCCCTTTTGCTTGTGGCTCTAAGACTTTCAATGTTAGACTCTTTTTCTAAGAAATCTGACGATTCCTTTTGCTTGATTTGTGTGCTTTATATATGAGAAATTCCTCTTTCAAAAGTTTTCAACAATTAAGTGATTGATTCTGAAATCCCTTTAATAAGGCTGATGAATTGTCACTGATATTTCTTCGATTGAACCTCTTTTACCTTTCTTGACTTAGTTCATTCGAATTGAACTTGTAATTTTGTTTTCATGGTTGTTTGATTGACTCCCTTGCCATATTTAGCACAAGCCATATGCCATTGATTGTTTTCCTTAAATAACTTCTATGTACTTACCCATTTTGTGCTACTTTGAAAAGGTTTTAATTAAAACTTCTTTCCTTAACTAATTTTTACCCGTTGCAATCAGAATGCCTTATCCAAACTGAGGTTGATTTCAATGATATTTCCTTGCCTTTCTTACTTGCTTTCTGCACTATAAAAGGGATTGCCCTCTGCACTTTTAAGACACCTTACACCTTCAGTTCACATGACCTACACACTACCAGTCCTTAACTCCAATTCAATACTTGCACACTTGCAATATTGCTTTGAATTCAATACTCTTTCAATACTCTTCTTCTGCTTGAGATCTTTTGGAAATGCTTAGCTTGAAACATGCCCTTTTCTAAGGCTACTGTTTTTACTTGTTTTTCCCCTGAAACTTGTATGTTCTTATTTAACGTTTCTGCCTCACTCCTATGTGCTTATTTATAGTTTTTTGCAATCCTGTTTACTTTACCGCTCATGTTCAATGATTTATGCTAAGTATGTTCTTTCCCTACACATGTTTCTATTGTGAATTCCTACCCCATATTCCCTTCTATGTGTTTGAGTTAAGGCTCATGGCCTGGAAGTATTCAAATTGCTGCTCAGGTCATAACCTGATCTACAATTGATCCTAACTCTTAAGATTTGGCTAATAGGCTGGTCGGGGGTGTGCCAGTATTCCCAATTGTTGAGTATGACCACCATCCTTCCATGGATTTTCCCTAATTCCCCTATGCACTTACATTTATTCTTAGTCTTTTAAGTTCTACCCCCTCTTATGAGCCTTGCTTTGGGACCTTGAGTTCCCTCTGAACTTGGATATCTGAGGGTTAGCCCTTTCACACTACACTATGATCTCAATTCTGCAATGTGTTTAGGGTGTATGCACTGCCCAGGGCCCTTTGAGACTCTTGGGAACTTTGACACATCCCAAACATGAGAAATGCTTGTGGAAATTTGATCATGGAAGTTGGTTTATCTCATATTATTGGACTTTGAGTCTGAATTAGGCTGTTTGGTTGTAGCTGGAATTTCTGATGTAATTTCACTTTTTTTTTCTGATTCATTCGGGTCTATAATAATTTGTAATAACTATTGGGGTTGGTTAGTGAAAAGGGATGGGGTTGAATGTATGCAAAGGGTAGAAAACTTGCCTATAGGATTTTCTTTGATTTCTGCACTCTCATCTTAGAACTCATGCCTATAAGATTTTCTGATTTCTGAATTCTCATTTTAGAAACCATGCCTATAAGTTTTTCTGCACTTCTGCATTCTCATCTTAGAAACCATGCCTATAAGGTTTCCTGCATTTCTGCATTCTCATCTTAAATACCATGCATATAGGACTCTTGCATCTATGTAATCTTTTAAAACCAATAACGCTTAGATAACCTGCCTATAGGAGTAATCAATTGAATCAGGTTCGTCTATTTCGTCTATGAGTCTAAAATCAGTCATAAGGTCATTTAAAATCTGCAGATCTTTTGTTTAAGAACCAATAATCCTCTCTTTAAAATCAGTACGCTCCGTTAGATATCATGCCTATAGGTCTCACTTAGGCAAACCATTAGATCATTAAGTAACTGTGTCAGTTTTGATAACTACAACCAGACAAGGCTAATTCGGACTCCTCATCTGAGAAATATGTGATAAACCAGTCTGTCCTAACGCTTTTAAATTTAATTCAGACTATAACCAGTATTTGAAGTCATGCTAAATAATTTTCTCCTTTAAGTGAGGAGGCTTGTTTGAGCCCTTAAACCGCTATTTGTTTCCCCCTACTTGTTTATGTGTTTTGTTTGTCGCATTAGAATTTTGTCCTTTTAAAACTCTGGAAAAAAAGCCCCAACCTCCCTCCCTTTAGGACTAGTAGTTCCAAATGCCTCCGGGACTGATAGGATTGAGACGGGTAATGGCATGCAATAAGTAATGACACTATTTCACGTTTAATACCTTAACGGGGTAGGAAAGGGTAGATATGGACATGATGACCGTTGCGCTAATACCACGTGCGACCCATTTTCTGAGGAGTGATTGCCGTGTATTGCATTGATGTGATCCATATTGTTTGTAAACCTAGGACCCCTTCCCCTTTACTTGTTATCCTTTTTTTTAACTGTCCAGACTATTTGCTTAAGATTTCTGTTTTCTTTATCTTTATTAAAACTTTCAATTCATTTGCAACATTACGTGTAAATCCCCTTTTATTTGAGACCTTTATTTGCTTACTTGTTAGTTAAAGTCACAATTGTAACATGGTCGGGAACCACACTAGTGGATCTTGAGGGTGCCTAACACCTTCCCCTCGTGACAATTTCTAGCCCTTACTCGAACTCTTCTTTAGTGTCCTAATGCACTTTAATCATTAGGTGGCGACTCTTCAACCCAAAAAATCCAATTCCCAAGAGGGAACGAGTTGTCCTCCCAAATGTCATGAACCCGATTTCGCTTTTTAGAAAAAGGGGGTGCGACAGCATGGCGACTCTGCTGGGGACTTCTTTAGGCTTTTACCATCTCATGTTACTTGTGACTTCACTACTTCTTTATTGCCTTTATTTAATGTCTTTACCTCTTTTCTGCTATGAAACTGACTTGGCTCTTTGTTTCTTTTCTTTAAGGCTTTCTTTTATCGCTTTCCTTCAATGCCGTTGTAATTATGAGCAATTACTGTAATCATTACTTTATGAACGTGCAAATACGTGACAACTTGTTTCATTCTTGTAATTGCATATTCAACATCATATTCCACTCGTGCCAAACAAAATGCCATAGCAATGCTTATAATTAGTGGTTGCGCCCTTCCAATATAATCACCCCCTAAATTTGGTAAAGGCGTATTTGCGGTAAAATCAGTCAATAAACGGTGCAGTTGACGGTTCCGTGTTTTCCCTCTTGAGTTGTCCGTTCAAGGGTACTGTTCTAATACCCCATAAGAAACATACTCTATTCAATTGTGAATGCATCATTGTCAAACCTAGTCAAGTCAGTTATGTTGTCCGCATAGTGACTCTTTAAGATAGCCTTGTCCAAAGTCCACTGGGTTTCCTTGAAGCCCAAACGGACGCTACCATGTCTGTGCATTTATTTGGACAACTAAATGCTGCTTATGTTAATTGTTGGTATCAAATAGTCGAGTATGGTGAGGGTAAGGTCCTAACCCTTTTGTCTTGCAGAAATATGAGACACAAGGTCCCCATCTTCGGTATGATTACCACACCCCCACTCTTTCTAGACTAGTGGAGCAGTCTTCCATCAAATGACCAAATCAAGGAGTGGAAAGAGAGGGTCACCAAAGCTAGCGAAAAGTTGGAATATCTGGAGTATAGTCTGATGTAGATAGAAGGGAAAGTGAGGAAAAGAGTCACCGACTGTCAAAACGCTGAGGAAGGGAAAGGAGAACGCCTGGCGAAGGCATTTTTACTAGAAATCTGCACGAGCTGGAGGATCTGATAAACGAAAACGTTCAACCTGAAGATGGTCCTTTTGGGACCAAGTAGCTAGGAGTCTTTTCTTTTTCTTTAAGAATGTAATAAGGCCAATGACCATTAGTGACATTTTATTTTCTGCTATTTTTAGTATCGTTTTGGGATTCGACTTATTTTTATCAATAAAATGAGGCATTTAGCATTATAAGTTCTCCAAATCAGCTTGTTGCTAGGCCTACCTCGGGCACAATGAGGCTCCCAAATTAGGACACAATTTACATTCTTGCACTATGTGTTTGAATATTGCAACATCTTTTCCTTATAATCCTCACAGACTTGATTACCTTTTGTTTTATTTTGTTTTCTTTTATTATTCCCCTCCCCAAAGGTTAGTTCGTGCACTCTGGCATCGTCATCTTATTTCACAAGATCCAAAGGCCCTTCCATACAGGCAGTGAGCAGAGGAACATGACTCAACAATTTGACCATCAGAACCACCAAAGCCCGGAAAGCCTCAGGGTAGCAAGAATGAACAAAGCATCATGCAATATCTTTTATTTTTACTAGTTGATTTTCCTTTCGCATATTGAATTTTCGCAATAAGATCTTCAATGTTCAAAACAGTTATGGAATTCTTCAAAGCGTTTCGATTTTCCCTATAAATCTTACTCTTATTATTCTCTCTCATTACTTTGCTTATACAACATTACTATTACATATCTTGATGAACCAATGGTTGTGACATGCAACGAGACAAGGCAACAAACGGGCATAGATCTAGAGGAGGATGATATACCGGAAGAGATTGTTAAAGAGGTTGAAAATTTTGAGAACAGAAATAAGTCCAACCTGGATGAGACCGAGATTGTTGACCTAGGAGATGCCGAAAATATCAAAAGAAACTCGGATCAACGTTCATTTGTCACCGTCAGAAAAGGAAGAATACACAAATTTTCTGAAGAAATATGAGGACATATTCGCCTGGTCATATGATGGCATGATTGGTTTGAGCACCTCTATTGTGGCCCACAAACTGCCAACTGATCTGACATGTCCACCAGTAAAATAGAAGCCCAGGAAGTTCAAACCTGACATGAGTTTGAAAATCAAGGAAGAAGTCACCAAGCAAGTCAAAGCCAAGGTTCTCAGGGTAGTAGAGTATCCAACATGGTT
Source organism: Nicotiana sylvestris (assembly GCF_000393655.2). Classification (NCBI taxonomy): domain Eukaryota; kingdom Viridiplantae; phylum Streptophyta; class Magnoliopsida; order Solanales; family Solanaceae; genus Nicotiana; species Nicotiana sylvestris. The sequence goes on from NC_091059.1 coordinate 7,993,697, forward strand.
AGCCAATATTGTGCTAGTGCAGAAGAAGGAGGGGAAGGTTAGATTCTGTGTCAACTACTGAGATCTCAACCGGGTGAGTCCGATAGATAACTTCCCCTTACCAAACATACACATCCTAATTGACAACTACGCCAAGCATGAACTGCAATCATTCGTTGCTTGTTTTGTTGGGTATCATCATATATGGATGGATGAGGAAGACGCGGAGAAAACGACGTTCATTATGCTGTGGGGGATGTATTGTTACAAGATGATGTCGTTTGGGTTAAAGAATGCTGGGGCCACCTACATGAGGGCCATGACTACTATTTTCCATGACATGATACACAAAAAGATCGAGGTGTATGTAGACGACGTCATTATCAAATCCAAGAGAGCCACTGACCACATGGAAGATCTGAGAAAGTTCTTCAACGGACTAAGAAGGTATAACTTGATGCTAAATCCCGCCAAGTGTGCATTCGGGGTTCCTGCCGGAAAACTTCATGTGTTCATTGTGAGTCGCCGAGGAATAGAACTAGATCCTTCAAAGGTCAAAGCCATCCAAGAATTGCCACCACCGAAGAACAAGAAAGAGGTTATGAATTTCTTGGGAAGACTCAACTACATCAGCCGGTTCATAGCTCAATCCACTGTTATTTGTAAGCCAATCTTTAAGATGATGAAGAACGATGACACTACCAAATGGACTGATGATTGTCAAAAATCCTTTGACAGAATCAAGGAATACTTGTCAACGCTGTCAGTTTTGGTCCTGCCCGAGCCGGGTAGACCTCTATTACTCTACCTTGCAGTATTGGATGGAGCTTTTGGTTGTGTTCTGAGGTAGCATGATGAAATGGGAAGAAAGGAGCAGGCCATCTATTATCTCATCAAGAAGTTCACCCCGTACGAAGCCCGGTATTCTCTATTGGAACGCAATTGTTGTGCTCTGACTTGGGTAGCTCAGAAGTTGAGGCACTATTTTTGTTCCTATACTACTTATCTCATATCAAGAATGGATCCTTTGAAGTACATCTTTCAGAAGCCCATGCCCACTGGCATGCTAGCCAAGTGGCAAATCCTGCCGAGTGAATTCGACATTGTTTACGTGACTCAGAAGGGAATCAAAGGACAAGCACCGGTAGATCATCTTGCTGAAAATCCCGTGGATGGAGAATACAAGCCTCTAAAGATGTATTTTCCTGATGAATAGGTATCTTTCATAGGGGAAGATATTGCAGAATCCTATGATGGTTGGAGAATGTTTTTCGACGGAGCAGCAAATTTTAAAGGAGTTGGTATAGGAGCAGTCCTAGTATCAGAAACCGGTCAGCATTATCCGGTATCTGCCAACCTCAGGTTCCCATGCACCAATAACATGGCCGAGTATGAAGCCTGTATCTTAGGGCTCAAGCTAGCCATTGACATGAACATTCAGGAATTACTAGTGATCGGAGATTCAGACCTGCTTATACATCAGGTTCGAGAAGAATGGGCAACCAAGAACTCCAAGATACTCCCTTATCTGCATCATGTACAGGAGTTGAGGAAGAGGTTCACAAAGACAGAGTTCCAACATATTCCCAAAGTTCAGATTGAGTTTGTCGATGCATTGGCTACCCTATCTTCCATGATACAGCACCCAAATAAGAACTTCATTGATCCTATTCTGGTAAAGATCTATGATCAGCCAGCTTATTCTGCTCATGTAGAAGAAGAAGTAGACGGAAAACCTTGGTTTCATGATATCAAGGAATATTTGACAAAGGGAGAATATCCAGAAATCACAAATCCTACTCAGAAGCACACACTTCAGAGATTATCTGACAACTTCTTTCATAGTGGAGGAATCCTGTATAGGAGGACTCCTGATTTAGGATTACTAAGGTGTGTCGACGCAAAGGAAGCATCCATATTATTGGAGGAAATTCATGCGGGGACCTGCGGACCACATATGAACGGCTTTGTCTTAGCCAAGAAAATACTCCGAGCTAGTTATTTTTGGATGACTATGGAAACGGACTGCATCCAGTATGTCCAAAAATGCCATCGCTATCAAATACATGCAGACATGATAAAGGTATCTCCAAACGAGCTTATTGCAACAAGCTCGCCATGGCCGTTCGCTGCTTGGGGAATGGATGTTATCAAACCTGTCGAGCCTGCCGCATAAAACGGGCACAGGTTCATTCTAGTGGCAATTGATTATTTTACCAAATGGGTTGAAGCAGCATCGTACAAAGCAGTGACTAAGAAAGTGGTAGCAGATTTTATCCGCGACCGTATTGTTTGTCGGTTCGGAATTCCGGAGTCAATCATCACTGATAATGGTTCCAATCTCAATAGCGACCTGAAAAAAGCCATGTGTGAAACCTTCAAGATCAAACACAAGAATTCTACGGCTTACAGACCTCAAATGAACAGAGCTGTAGAAGCCGCCAGTAAAAATATCGAGAAGATACTCAGGAAGATGATAGAGAAACATAACCAGTAGCATGAGAAGTTATCATTTGCTTTATTGGGATACCGTACCACAGTTCGCACATCAACCGGGGCAACTCCCTATACGTTGGTTTATGGTAAGCAGTCATTCCCGCCGAGGTAGAAATTCCCTCTTTGAGAATCATACAGGAAGTAGAACTTGACGATGCAAAATGGGTAAGGAGTCGCTACGAGCAGTTAGCTCTTATAGACGGAAAAAGAATGGATGCAGTTGCCATGGTCAATTTTATCAGAACAGAATGTCCAGTGCCTTCAAGAAAAGAGTCAAGCCGAGACAGTTTACATCGGGGTAGCTGGTGTTAAAGAAGATTTTCCTGCATCAAGATGAAGCCAAAGGAAAGTTCTCTCCCAACTGGCAGGGTCCATACATGGTTCACCGGGTTCTAACTAGAGGATCCCTCATACTTGCAGAAATGGACGATGAAGTTTGGCCGAAGTCGATCAATTCAGATGCAGTGAAGCGATACTATGTGTAACTTTTACGATTTCCTGTATAATATATTTGAACTACGCTTGACCTTATTACCGTTTAAGAGGGGATACGTAGGCAGCCCTATGGGTTCGATCACAATTCAATAAAATTTTCATTTCCCCGCACTATTGGAAATTGGGGAGAAATTTTGAGGAGGACCCTCAAAATTCCGAAGATGATTTCAGCCATTTATCGCACGCAACCGTCAGAAGCACCAGCCCAGTAAACTGGGGCAGAATTTTATGGAGGACCCTCAAAATTTCGGAGCAAGAGAGGTTGTAATGTCTCAACCGCGTCGCATTCGTCGGTTCATCTAAAGAAAATTATTCTTAATTATGCACTTACTAAATCATGAATGTTCATTACTAAAATTGCCTTGTTTAGCAACGCTACCCCAATGATACATACAGTATCACCAGATCAAAGCCGAGCATGTCAAGCAAAGCCAACGGGGATACGAACTAACTTCCCCACCCCCCTTTACAAACTCACGATTTTTCTTTGGATGCAGGCACTTGAGTTGCAAAATCATCAAATGTACTACACGCTCACTCACAAAGTTCATGAATACAACTCTCTGAACTGTTGCACTTGCTCGCAACTGCTATCCGCACAACAGTGTCCCCAGTAGGCACAATATCCCCAGCAATCACGATACCGCAATCCTCTATCACCTAAGAAAACACTATTTCCATTTGCCATTTTTACTTCCTGCATAAGGCTACCATTCTGCCTTCCGAGACTAAGCTCTGTCTCTATCTGCATTTTTTGAATTGCATAAGGCTACCCTTCTGTCTTCCGAGACTAAGCTCTCTCTCCATCTGCATTTTCTATATTGCATAGGGCTACTTTTCTGCCTTCCGAGACTAAACTCTGTCTCCATCAGCATTTTCTGCATTGCATAAGGCTACCTTTCTGCCATCCGAGACTAAGCTCTATCTCCACCTGCATTTTCTGCATTGCATAAGGCTACCTTTCAGCCTTCCGAGGTTAAGCTCTACCTCCATCTGCATCTTTTGCATTGCATAAGGCTACCTTTTTTGCTTTCCGAGACTATGCTCTGTCTCCATCTGCATTTTCTGCATTGCATAAGGCTACCTTTCTGCCTTCTGAGACTAAGCTCTGTCACTATCTGCATCTCCTGCATTGCATAAGGCTACCTTTCTGCCTTCCAAGGTTAAGCTCTACCTCCATCTGCATGGCTGAAATACCACCACCTTATTTTTCTTGCATGGCTGAAATATCGCCACTCTTATTTCTCTTGCCTGGATGAAATACCGCTACCCTTTATTTATGTCTTGCATCGGCTGAAAGATCACCACCTTCTGCATTTTCATGGGCTGAAAGATCGCCAAATTGTCCAAAGGCATCATTGTTCAGAGGCACCATTATCATAGCCCGAGAACGCCAAGTCATGGCCTGAGGACCCCATTTTATCTTTTACATATCATTATCCAAAGGCATCATGGTTTGGAGGTATCATCCTCATAGCCCCAGAACATCATTTCATAGCCTGCGAATCCTTTATCATATGCTTCATGGCCCAGGATAACATGGTCCGAGGACGTCATCCAAACCGTCCAAAGACAGCATTCACGGTCCAACGGGAACTTGCATCACGTTTAAATTTATGCACAATATATATATATATATATATATATATATATATATTAGTATTGTTCATTCGTAGGTACACCGGGTAGCAATGGCTGTCTCAGCAGGAGCAATCCCGCTCCAGTTCTCGCAGCCTGTAAGAGTCTGACCACTCTTTCTCAACCTGAACATCACGTCCGCTTTCCGAAAATTTCCATCGGCATACTCTGCCGATGGATACCGAACTACATATGGCCTGATTCCTGTAATACCAGGGATATGTAGGCAGCTCAGAAACCAAAGTTCGGTCAAAACGATTCAAAATCGTTTCATTCGGTCAAAATTGGCCATCATATCTTTACCCCACAACTCTTTCATCCTTCCCAGGTAAAGAGGGGCAGTTGTTGATACCCAATTTTTCCCTATGTATTTTTATATACAAAATACTTTCAAAATAGAATGTACATACATATATAAGCATGCCCAAGAGTTTTGATATTTGTTTCCTAATTTTTAAAGATTCGTAAAATTAATTTATTGTCTATTTTAGGAGTATAAAAACCAATAATTACTTCCACAATCATAAATTTTGGTGAATAATTCATTGTATTATCATATTTACACCAAAATATAATTAAGGCAATTTTTGTATATTTTTCACAAATCTAGTTGATATTTTTAAGCTAAATTGCATATAATTGTAATTATAGCCTATTTCACGATTAGTAGCATTTTGTAATTATAAAATTATTTCCAGTATTTTTAAATTAATATTTATATAGTATTTGTTGGCTTAGTATTTTTAATTTACTTTTAAAATTATTATTACTATTTTTATAAAATAAAAAGGGAAAATAGGCTATTTAAGACTTAGCCCATTTCTATTTCAATTACAGCCCTTTCACCTTTCAATTTTGGTCCTCAATTTGACCCAATTCCGCCCCCAAATTAAACCAGCCCAATCCTCCAAATTACCCGACCCCTGACCCGATTTAAAAAACCCACCTGGCTCCCCTTTGATCTAGGTTGTTGATCATTTTGATCAACGGCCAAAAACTCCCCTTTCCTTTTTTAATTCCCAAACATCCCTTAACCTAATTCATTTCACCGAGACGCCGCCTTTTAGCCCTATTCGCCTCTCAAACTCTCTCGAACCTCTCCGAAACCCTAATTGTTTCCCACCTTATCTCACAATACTTCCACCGGAATCCATGGCGTCTCCGGCCATGGACGGTTTGTACTCATCTTTTCTCACCATCAGACCTAACTTTTCAAGGTTTTGAAACCCGACTTCAATGGCCTTCTTCAGTTCCTTCTCAGATCTGGAGATCTCTAGCTTTTCCGGCCATTATTCCGGCATGTTCA